>NC_090651.1:133006298-133306298 GCF_040937935.1 Hyperolius riggenbachi
GTATAAAACTGAGTTAAAAACAAATAAAAGAGAAAAAGGGGGAGGTGGCTTACTACAATAACGACAAATTGATATATATATGTATGTGTATATATATATATATATATATATATATATATATATATATATATTCATTCATTCAGCTAAGTCTCAGCTAAGTCAGCTTTTATATTAACTGTATAGGATGCAACCATTCACAATATATTTTTTTTTCAGGTTGACTTCAGATTCAAATTAAACATCTGCCATATGTTATACAATCTGATAAAATTACATAAAAAAAAAATAAAAAAAAATCTAATAAATCTTTCACATTTTTATATTTTTCTATCTCATTTTTCGGTACTTATCCGTTAGCCGGGTGCATCCGGCAGGTGGCGCTAACTACTGTTTCCCCTCCAGGCCACCATGGATAGTAAGGAAAGATGTAACTCTGGTGGAGTTTTGTCGTCACCTGCCGGATGCGCCCGGCTAACGGCTAAGTACCCATTTTTCCAACAAACCCGATCCAATTTATGTGAAATAAAAATTCAGAAAATAATTTTTGGTTTCTTATATGATTAATCATTTTTAGCTGAAAAATTGGAAAATCGATTGATTTGCTTGTATACCTGTGGTCTTTTAATGATTGTACAATTAGATTGTATAGTACATTGACTATTTGAGAAGAAATGTCTTATACACTCTCTCTGCTGATATAGTTTTTTATAGAATCTACACTAAATGGATTTAATTTATCATTATTATCAAAGTTTAAAAAGCCAGCTAATCGTTCCCTGTGATTTCTTTTTTTTTTCCAGGTCTAAAGTTTATTTTGAGTGTATGCATTAGACTTCCTTCCTCAACAATTGTATGCAATGACAACTGACACTTTGGCCCCAGGTCTGAACCCTTTAGCAGGAAAACAGAATCAAATTAGATGTTCTGCAGGATATTTCACAGTCAGCCAATAATTGCTCCACAATTGGATTATAGAGGTATCAGAGTCACCATATTCAATATAGCTGTGTCATTTAGCAAGGTGATTAGAGTAATGATCAGAATACAGACATTACTTATGCAGGGCACCTGCTGACAGCCAGCAACAGGAAGGAACAGGCCTGAAGAACGAGAAAGAAATCAGCCTTACATCCATGTACAGCATGACTGCACACAATGCGCATAGCAAGGCAGTTTCTTGGGCAGTGCGGGCAGGGCGACCGCCCTGAGCACAGACCGGCAAGTAGAAGAAGGGGAGCGGAGGCAGAAGGACATAATCGCTTCCACCACCACCTATACCCACAGACACACCATGCATACATGCATATGTTTCTATCTACATTACACAATACACTAATATGGTACGCCTATGTTTATTTACTATATCTTTATACAGTGATTTGGTTCTGATGTACATCTACTTTTGCCTTTGTCCCTAGTCGTATGCTTCTATGTCATATTGCCTGAGGAAGCAGGTTTACACCTGTGAAACGCGTTGCGACCCCCTTGGAGTATGCCAATAAAATTTATTTAGATTTGAACTGACAGTTTATAGTGTCTGCTTACAGGAGGTAAGTCCACCGCTGCCTCCAAAGCACTTTTAAATGTTTTATTACCCGATTTTATCCTGCTGGCGCCTCAGTTCTTTCTACATAATATTAATTATCCACCCTTGGTGGAGGGGGATACCCCTTTTTCCTGTCTACAGAGAGCGACTTCTTATTCCTGAGTGGGGACAGGATAATCTCCTCACCTGCCTATACAGTGGTTGCCTGGAGGTAACCCTGTCTTGTGAGTATATATACTTATTGTACTCTTTACATATATCCATTTTTGCAGTACTTACTACACTATATTGGGCTCTCGGTTTCCCTCTTCTGACGGTGAAGTAAGTATGTAATATTCATGCTACGTCATGTGTTTATTTTAAATAATTTTCCTCGCTTCAGGTTCCCTTTAATGCAAATCGTATGCAGTTTTATATTGTGCCACTCAAACGGACTTCATTTTGTTTTTGATTGGCTTCATTTCAAGTTGCATACGGTTTGCATAACATTTGCTTGCAAACTAGAACTATTTGAATGTAATTGGCCATCTCTATAGAGAGATACTTGAAAGTATAATTAAACATGACGCTTTTTTAACCATTATTATTATTACTATTTTTTATTGTATTTTACTTTGTCAATGTGTCTTTACAAGAGGCTTCCGATATAAAACAAACTCACACAAGCAGCGTTTGGATCTGTGAGAGCACAAAGACAAATATCAGTATAGACATACACCTGACAGTCCATTAAACACACAAAGAAACCTACTTGGTTGCCTTGATTGCTTTCTCAGGCTTCTCAGGGTAGGGGATAATTAAGTCGATGGCAGTTTCAGGCTTCTGGAGGAGAGTCCCAAGCTTAGTCTTTATCTCCTTGGCTCTAGATAAGAAAAGAGAAATCAATTATACCAAACTTTTCATCGGTCTGAATCACATATCTCTATAAATGGTATACTCCATTTATAACAATTTTGGATTTAATTATAATTTCCATTTTCCTTAAAGAACTGCAGTGAAAATAACTTAATGAAAAAAATGCTTAATGTTTACAATAATTATTTATAAATGATTTAGCCCATTGTAAAATCTTTCCTCTCCCTTATTTACATTCTGAAATTTATCACATGGCGACATCTTTACTGCTGGCAGGTGATGTCTGTGGAAGGAGATGCTGCTTTTTTTGGCAGTTGAAAACAGCTGTTATTTCCCACAATGCAACAAGGTTCCCACAGTGTGATGTCAGTACTTACCATGTTTCCCCTAAATTAAAACCTCCCCCAAAATTAAGCCCTAGCTTATATTTCAAGCAGGCCTGAAATATAAGACCTCCCCCAAAACTAAGACCTAGCTAAAGAGAGGCTTCGGGAGGGGTGGACGCTATGTG
The DNA here is from genome assembly GCF_040937935.1 of Hyperolius riggenbachi. Taxonomy (NCBI): domain Eukaryota; kingdom Metazoa; phylum Chordata; class Amphibia; order Anura; family Hyperoliidae; genus Hyperolius; species Hyperolius riggenbachi. Next base: position 133,009,211 of record NC_090651.1, read on the forward strand.
TATGGGGAGGTGTACAGTCTCTTACCGCACCTCCCATGTGACTGCGTCCCCCTCCGTTCTCATATAATTGCTCCGGTATTTAGCATGTAATTGCAGAGACCTCCACAAAGGGACGTGACCGCACCCCCCCTGCCATAATCAATGTTGACGGGCGGGCTGATGCGTCCCTGGCACACATTGATTGTGACATAGGGGAGCATGGTCACGTCCCTTTGCGGAGGTCTACGCTTACTTGCTAAATACTGGAGCAATTATACGTGAACGGACGGGGACGCAGCCATATAGGAGGTGCGGTAAGAGACTGTACACCTCCCCATACACATAGCGTCCACCCCTCCTGAAGCCACCCCCCCCCCCAAAAAAAGCCCTAGTACTTACTTTGTCCCCTAAAATAATTTAAGACACTGTCATATATTCTGGGAAACACGGTAGGTGCTGACATCACACTGTGGGAGGGGTTTCACCACAATATCAGCCTCACAGAGCCCCCTCATGATCTGTTTGAGAAAAGGTAAAGATTTCTCATGGGAAAAGTCTGGAACCAGCATCAGCTACTGATTGGGATGAAGTTCAATCCTTGGTTACAGTTCCTCTTTAAATATTAGTATAAACACAAATCAGTGCCATTCAAGTATCTTTGTAAATCAATTTTGTTAAAATTTTATTGTATTAATGTGATCTTTTCATTCCAATGTGCAACTAGCCATGGGTTTCCAAAATTGATTTTTTTTTTAAGCATGGGAATGGTACTGTGGTTGGAATACAGACTGCTCACAAATTCTTATCATGTTGTAATTTTTTCCCACATCTGACCTAATCATTTGATTGGCATCAGGTAGTGACATACCCATTTAGCATTTTCAGATTGAAACTCTTAGCAAATAGCTGTATTTTATTTCCTCTCAAAGCCAAAGTGCTGAAGTGATATTTATCAATACCTTTATTTTGGCAATGTATAAACTGAAGGGATTGCTTTGTTTCTAAACCGTGTGCTAGACTGGTTTCTTAACAGGGTCTAAATATATCAATAAACTAAGGAATCATGATAACTTAATTTGGGAATGGCTTTAAGGCTATTTTCACTCTGGGGCATTGTGTTGGATAATATAATCACATTGCTAATGAAATGCAATTATATTGTAATAATACATTGACATTGGCATGTTAGCATTGCAGTGCGACTGATCTGTTGGCATAATGTAATGCATGCAGTGCGGTACCACATAACGTGGGCAGGTACAGTTGCACTGAAGCATATTTTCTATAACATGCAATGCAACTTTTCCTATTCCATCGCCATTCTGTTTTTACAGGGAACACAATGCTCCAGTGTGAAAGTAGCCCAATAATCACCTCTAATTTTCTTGCACTTCAACTTCCAGAGAGACAAGCGCAAATTCAATATCTCCTCCGTTCTCCTCCGTTATCTCACATGGGAAAATAAATAAAATACCTTTTCAGCACTTTGCAATTAAAAAGGTACCAAAACAAGTAGGTGAAAAAATACTATTAAAATGAGTGAGTATTTTCTTGCTTGGTGGTGGCTGAAAAGGCATTTAATTGACAGGGGCCCATATGCAATTAACTTTTTCTCCTAGGTGATATGTTCAAAATTATTAATACAATGCCTTTTACACCACCAGCAAGCAAGAAAACACTCAAAATAATTTTGATAGTACCTGATCACCTACTTTTTTGCGACCTTTACAGTTGCAGAGTGCTGAGTAGTCATTTTAAATAGAAGATAAAAATCTCCTAGGAGAAAACTCCAGTGAAAAAGTGAATTGAATAAGGCCTGAAGTCCATACACTCTTATATTTATCACTTAGTTGCCACATGTACAGCATTCAAAAGATTGTCCACAAATGGGTATTGTTCTCATTACTCACACCATCTGCTCTGTGCCACTCAATTTGTCCCCTGCTTCATCAGCCCCCCTCAGCCCTGCATAGCAACAGAATGCCTGTAGGCTAGTGACGGATCTGTACAGACTCTGAGGCCCAGTACACACCAAAACCGCTTGCAGATCCTCAAAACGCTATAGGTTTTTGGAGCTGATTTCAGAGCGATTCTAGACATGTTTAGAGACGTTTTCTAAACATACCTAGCGTTTTTGGGAGCGTTTTTGTGTAGCAGATTATAAATATTGTTACAGCAAAAGCTGTTATTGAACAGCTTCTGTAACAAAAACACCTGGAAAACCACTCTGATCTAGCATTTTCCAGAGCGGTTAGAGCTTTTCCTATACTTTAAATTGAGGCAGAAATGCTTCTGCAAACTTCAAAAGTGCTGCAGGACCCACGTTTGCGGTTTGCTAAAAACGCAAACCGCAGGTGTGCACCATCCCATTGAAATACATTAGCCAAGAGTTTTCCAAGGCAGAAGCAGTTTGCGGATCGCTTCAAAAACCGCTCGGTGTGCACCAGGCCTTACCAGCACTGTCACCTGAGGGATCGAGTTGTGATCCGCATACATGTGTACAAGATTTTAGTGAACTGCTATAATAAAGGCCTAATATTAGTATCATAGTGTGGGCTAATCATGTGGACAATCCAATTAACCTACCTCAAGCTAGTTTTGCAAGGAAGCCAATTAACCTGCCACTGTGTTTTTGGGATGTACCAAGCAGACACAGGGAGAATATGCAGACTCCATGTAGTGTCTGTTATAATTTAAGTAGGCCTTAGTTACTTGGCCTGAGTTTTATGTAAAAGGCTTGTCCGCAGTGTATGCCTTTAAAATAGATAGAGGTTTGGTGATGCAGGCAGAGGCATCTCAGGGTCTGCGTGTAGCAGAAGATACACGCAGATACTGAGAACATGTTCCTAAAGAAGGCCATCGGACTACTCTGACCTCAACCACAGGAACAGAAAACATTGGCCATGTTTACTAAACATCCACGGTCCTGCATCTGGGTCAAGTGCCTCATTGATTATTAATCGAGTAGGCGGGTATGATGACACCATGAGTGGGTCCACCAATAGACTGATATAGGGGGTGGCGAAGATGATGTCATATTTAACTCTTTCCTAGTCGGTATTAAATCTGGAGCGAGCAATGGAGAAGGCACTTCTGCTTCTTCCTTCTGCACTAGCTCGCAAGGCCGACTTGGACCTCTAAGCATGTTCTTCCTTTATGTAATCTGATATAATGTTTGCTGTACATAGGTAGTTTAGTGGAACGTAGGTTAGCAAGAAGGTACCTGATAGACTTCCGCAGGGAGTCTAATCATGAGCTTATAATGCAACATGAAGATTTGCATAGCTAGGATATGATGACTGTATCTATCTGTCTTTCTGTGACTTGAATAAATAACGGAAACATTGGAGAAGCCTGAGAAAGTCTATTTCCTGTTTGCTGTGTGGAGAGTCAAGTGATCTCACAGTCTGTGAGACGATGGTGTCGAAGCAAGGTGATAAGAACAGTTTATAACAGTGGTGCCTGAAATCCTTCCCTGCCTAGCAAAACAGGCAGACGGGGCCGGGGCCGAAGAAAGTGGTTTCAAGATATTCCACAGCAAAACAAGCGGAATAGACGGACACGGACTGTAAAGCTTATCAAGCTGAGACTGATAAGCTGGTGTGAGTAGTGTGTGGGAGCCGAGCACACACGGGCACGGGCTGCAATTCGGGGGAACCAGCGGCGACACTCGTGGATGTTAAACTTAGACTGACAGTGCACATCAGTCCTAGCCTAAACCGGATCGCAGGTGTCTGGAAGCTCCGAGGCTGGCTGGCAGCTGCCGCTGGAGATTGATCCGCTGAGCCAGTGTGGGTACACAGAGCTGACGCTCAGTAGTTCCAGAGATCCACTCAGTGTCGTGGAAAGTTGCCAAAAGCTGGTCGAATTCGCAGGCTTACAAAGTCTTCTGCTCAGGCAAGTATGTTTTACGTTGTTGTGTTGCATTATCTTTATTGTATGAGAGGAGGATAATGTGTTAATGTGTATATTCTGTGTTAATTGCAGCATGGTGGCTGCGGGCTGTTGTATATTTACGTAGTGGTTATCTCTGCATTTGTCGCAGGCATGTTTTTGCTGGAAAGAAGTCGATTGGGTTTTTTTTTTCTCTTCTCTTCTCTCCCTGTCTCTACAGAGGCTGGGAAAAAGGGGGGGGGTCCCCCGCAGCAGGAGATAAGCCAGCGGTGCTTCTGTTAGTACTGGATGTGAGGGAGAGGTGATAGAGAGGAGTGGAGTGAGAGGTGCAAGCTTATCTATTTCCAGTCAGAGCTGCTAACATGCTTGTAAATATCTGCATCTGTTATGTTGTTCAGCCAGCTCGTCTGTTGTTCTGTTGTTCTGATGTTTTGTGAGGAGGGAGAGGGTTCCACGTTCCTGGGTGATGGTAGGATGTAAAATATTTAGCATTGCAGCTGTGACGCGGTTTGTCTCAAGTTTGGCAAGCGTCCCAGAGAGTATAGGTAGCGGAAGGCTGACTCTCGGTAAAATGTATAGATGCTGTGTAACTATGAATAACAAATGTTTGTTCTGTCTGAGGTTTGTGTTCTTTCCTAAGGTTATAGGAACGAGAGGCTGCTATGGGAGCAGCCATCTTGGCTGGCAGTCCAGGACTCAAAATGGCGGAAGTGGAGAGAGCCCGCCCCCGTGAGTCATGGCCCCCACACGTCATGGCAGGGGGGGAGGAGGGGCTGGGGGATCCACGTCACGTCAGGCTGTGCTCGCGGCTCCGGGCAGAGCAGCTGAAAGGAAGGGGGGTAGAAATACAGAGACATTCTCCTGTGTGTCTCGGTTCTCAAAGTATTTCCCCAGAGCTTTTCCCTGGGTCCATGGAAAGGAATGCCAGAATAGGAAGTGTTTCCCAGCTAGGTGCGGGGACACACGTAGCAGTGCAGATCAGGAAAGGGTCTGTACTGGGTTGCTTATGGGATTATTCCTGTAAGTGGGGCACCTTAATGGGTGGTGCAGCATGAGTTCCCAATAGAGTATAGGGGGGGACAGTGCATCAGGGGGGTGCCGGAGTTGGAAAAAAGGGAGTTGACCAATTCGGGTTTCCGTCGCCGCTTCTGCAGAGCGGTAACGTTTTTTTCCGGTTTTGTCGTGAACAGGGCCAGAGCTGGACTGAGAGGTCTATGCTGGGCTGGAGCTGTTTTTGTGTGCGTTTTTTTTCGTCCACTGATTGGTCAAATATGTTTTTTCCAGTTCCTATCAATTGTAGCACAAAGAACAAGGACTGACAACAGTTCATGGGGCAATTATACAGATGATAAAATTGCCGTTTACAGAGTGACAGTGTATCAGTACGGTGTTTGCCATGTGACTACCTACCAAGTGGGCATTCAGGGATCTGCATACAGGCATGTGACGCTGGTATGCTTAGCCCTGCACCCTGTGTAGTTTAAGTGCAAAGTGCTCCTTCCTACAGGGAGGCAGCCGTTTTTTTTTGTGAAGTCTGGGGGTAGTGGCACGGCAAACATGGATCAGAGGGTACAACACACAGAACTTCTAGCAGAGCTGGTATCGCGATGAAGTTCTAGATAAGTAAATGCGATAATGAGTAAGAGCATTGCAGGCTCACCTGCAAAGCAGCATCAGGTGTGGCATCCGTAATCTGTGCATGCGACGGCCGCGCATGGACAGATAAGGGGGGATGTGGAGTGAGCTGCAATGGGGTGAGAGCTTCCAAAGGTGAAGCGAGCTTCCAAAGGTGAAGTCCGCGGGAGCATATTTAAAACAGGTGTACTGAGGTAGGGGGGTGAAGTTTAACTCCAATCTACCAATAAGAGTAAACAGAGTTCATGAGAACCATAAAGCAACGAGATCAATTACGATATATATTGATCAATCTAAAGTGTAAAGAGTACAAGCCGCAGGGCGAATCCCAAATCATTAATAAGAATTGATTTGTTTGTATTTCGATTTCAGGTGTTTGGCAATATGGATTTGAGACAGATGCAGTGCTGGCAGCAAAGATGGAGATGTCAGTCGGATAAGCGAAAGGTTCCAGATGCCGATCTAAGCTTGGAGGAACACGAGATTCCTGAAATCGGAAAGAGACTAAAACACGAGATTCCTGAAATTGGAAAGAGACTAAAACACGAGATTCCTGAAATCGGAAAGAGACTAAAACACGAGATTTCAGAGATCGGAAAGAGACTAACAAAACTGTCGGAGCAAAGCATAATGCAAAGTGCTAATGTTTTTCTTTCCCAGGGTGGTGCTTTTATAATGAAGAGTACCATGCTGATAGTGATCCTAGGTTGCCATTCCGTCCTAGGAGAACGAAGAGAGGACATTCTCATGTATAATAAGGGGTTAATGAGAATGCAAGGCCCAAGCATGTTAATGTTGGGTGACAAAGGTACTGATCCTTTCACACCTCCCTCCGCTTGGCACAGATGGACCATGCAGGGACGGAGGAAAAGAGCACTTGTGCCAGGAGAAAGCAAATTTCATGGCACAAGGTGGGTGAAAGGTCTGAAGGGTCAAGTGTGCGGGCAGTGGGAATTTAATGGCAGTGTAAATCTGCTATTGAATGCCACACTCCCAGAATCGATGCACCGATCCAAAGGTTTGTTAAAAGGTACATTGCAGTACAATGGGTACATGCAAAAGGTGGAGTGTGTGATTCAGGGGTACCTTGTCTTGGTTATGCAGAGTGAGATGGTTCCAGATTGGAGAGGAACGAGCAGGGGGCGTCAATTCTCTTACCAGAGAGACGCAAGGGACAACATCACACTCTGGAGCTACCAACAGAGAGTGCCTCTGAAACAACTTTACACACGTAAAGGCTGGAAAGCCGAGGGTGGGTGGTTCTCGAAACAAGAAGTAAAAATCGAGCTCAAGCCACATTTCCAGGTGACAAAGAGGGTGGGGAGAGCGGTCCCGGGGGAGGGAAAGCCCACACAGGGAACCCCATTCACACCACACGGGTCACAACAGGGGACGATATTACACAGTCCACATGCAGCAGCTTATCCTCATGATAGTTGGGTAAGTGAAGAGGTACTCTTAATCAAAAGATTGCAGAGAGTACAGTCTTCCCGACCTCAGGTACATATTGTGCCTCAGGACGTAAGGGGGGAAGAGGTCCAATCAGGACAGCTGGGGACATATTTTGTCAGCGAGAGATTGGACAAGGGGAGGTATATTAATTTTTCTGGAGAAGGATCTTTTGCATGGCAGCTTCGAGATGTTTGGGTGAACAAATGGAAACGGTGCAACATTCCTTTAGGCACCGCTACTTCCTTAGTCCCCACCTCAACCCGTGTCTTACACCAGGACCTGAGAGGTCAACCTTTTTTGGTGCTAGACAGGGAGGTGAAACAAGTAGAGTTGTCCTCATGCGGGCAATTCTTGCAGAAGTATCTGCGTTGGCCGGGGCAAGCCAAATTTAGTGAAGAAGCCTGCAGGCTCAATAACGCAGAATGCGAGGCTACCATTCAAAAGATCCACCCTGAAGCCAAACCAATAGTTCCGGTGCCTGAAGGAAAGGTTTGGTTTTTTAACATAAGGTCTAGTGATACATTCAAGGTATATTCTCATAATTGTTCCGATAAGGGGGAGTTTCCAAGGGGAACATATTGTGTGAGTGGAGATCCCATATGGATCCTGTCATCCAGGTTTGATGACGTTGTTTCTCAGATTGTTAAGAGAACTCTAAAGGTCAAAGTTTCACGGGTAGTTCCCGTCCTGAAAGAGAACCCGACATGGGACAAAGGGGAACAGGGTTTGATCCAAGACGACCACATTTTGTTACAAAGGTTAAACAAACAGTACACTAAGTTAGAGGTAAGATTTCACCATGATACAGGTGATCTTAACGAGGTAGAACACAAAAATGAGCAGGTGAGTTCCAGTCTGCCCTGGAGGACAAAGGTTCCGGTGATGTTCCAGGGACACTCGGACGGGGCATCTGCAGTTCCAAAGTTCTTTCTACACCCACTGGTCGTCTGGATGGGGATGACAACTTTAGGCATCATTGTCCAGGTGAGGTTGCGGGTTAAAATTACGTAAAATAAATTAACCTGGTCCAGAGATTGGTGCCTCATAAACAATCTACTGAACCAATAGTTTAAATTAAGGGATCAACAGGGTTACGGGTATAGGTTTAGTAGTACCTAGGAGCTGATTGTATAAAGGCGCTCTTTTAGAAGGCACCTGGCACTGCTCCGTTTTGTAACAAACAAACGAGTTTCACTTTTCTGTGGTCATGCAAGTTTGTGAGTGGTACGCAAGTGACGCAAATGCTGAGCATGTGGTATTGAGGGACTTAGAAGTAGGGCCTCCCCAGAGAGCCTGGTTACAGGAAGACCAAGAGGTCTTGCTCTCTCTCTTCCAGGGGTAACCGCCTAGAGCAGAGAAGTTGTGTGAGCACGAACATCGAAAAGTGAAACATACAAGAAAGAAACCAGGTACTGGGAGGTTCAGACGCTGGGATCTGCGGGTCAAGCCGTTTTAGGGGGGATTGTTATAATTTAAGTAGGCCTCAGTTACTTGGCCTGAGTTTTATGTAAAAGGCTTGTCCGCAGTGTATGCCTTTAAAATAGATAGAGGTTTGGTGATGCAGGCAGAGGCATCTCAGGGTCTGCGTGTAGCAGAAGATACACGCAGATACTGAGAACATGTTCCTAAAGAAGGCCATCGGACTACTCTGACCTCAACCACAGGAACAGAAAACATTGGCCATGTTTACTAAACATCCACGGTCCTGCATCTGGGTCAAGTGCCTCATTGATTATTAATCGAGTAGGCGGGTATGATGACACCATGAGTGGGTCCACCAATAGACTGATATAGGGGGTGGCGAAGATGATGTCATATTTAACTCTTTCCTAGTCGGTATTAAATCTGGAGCGAGCAATGGAGAAGGCACTTCTGCTTCTTCCTTCTGCACTAGCTCGCAAGGCCGACTTGGACCTCTAAGCATGTTCTTCCTTTATGTAATCTGATATAATGTTTGCTGTACATAGGTAGTTTAGTGGAACGTAGGTTAGCAAGAAGGTACCTGATAGACTTCCGCAGGGAGTCTAATCATGAGCTTATAATGCAACATGAAGATTTGCATAGCTAGGATATGATGACTGTATCTATCTGTCTTTCTGTGACTTGAATAAATAACGGAAACATTGGAGAAGCCTGAGAAAGTCTATTTCCTGTTTGCTGTGTGGAGAGTCAAGTGATCTCACAGTCTGTGAGACGATGGTGTCGAAGCAAGGTGATAAGAACAGTTTATAACAGTGTCCTGGCTAAGATTTGAACCAAAAACTCTAGCACTGGGGCAATCCACTACCCCACAGTATTGCCAGTAGGAAAACATCAATGCAAGTATATTGCTCATACAATATACACACCAACATTCCATCACTATAAAAATGTACACAACAGCATGACTTTTCCAACAATGCATTTTGTAAACTTTTAATTGACTGAATACAACATGCACATCCAATGTGGTGTATCTAATGAAGATAGAGGACCAATGGAAAGCACAGAACTTGTGCCCCGGGACCAGGATCTGACTCCTGTCTTTTAGATAACTTAACCCCCATATCAGCTTAAAATCAGTCAAACTAAATCTTGCAATTACGGTAACAAATCATGATATCAAACAAAAAATATAATGGCACCCTCTTTGTGATCAAAAATTGGCAGAAGATGTGATTAAAATCAAGAGTTTCAATCCCCCCCCCCCAAGCAATACACCCCTTAGTTACAGAACCGCTTAGTGACAGAACCACCATTTGTACTCAGACCCCTGCTTCCTCTGCCTGTCTCCTGTGCCCTTCCTCCCCGATCAACACATCCAACAATCAGACAGTGAGGATGTTCATTGCATTCAATTAGTATTTAACTTCATTCAATCGTTACACAATAAGAGATTATATGTCCCAGCAGGGTCGGACTGGGACACTGGGGGCCCACCAAAGAAATTTCAACCTGGGGCCCACACATCCCATGATTGCCGTGAAAAAAGGGCGTGGCCAGGCACCGGAAGGTGGGCGTGGTCATGATGTATTATGGACAGGGCCAAATGTACATGATCTTAGCAGCATAGTAATTCAGAGACACTGCTGTCCAGCAAAACTTTGCATAGAGTCCCCTCCTTCAATATAAAGTAATGTCCTACTTTGCAGAGGTTACGACCGCAGAGGTTGCAGAGGTTGCAACCGCATCGGTGCCCTTGGGCCAAAGGGGCCCTGAAGGGCCCTCCCTCAACTACAGTATTACTTCTCTATTGGTCCTATTCTCATAATAATCACTTGTATAGATACTTTGAACATTAGTACTCATTAACAAGCTATTCCCCATCCCCTTCTTGCATCTCTGACACTGTAGTTGCCATTGGAAGGTTTTGGTGCGTCGTATCAATTGATCAATTGTTATATATAGAGTGCTTGGGGGGCCCCATTGTAAAATTTGCATCGAGGCCTACAGTTCCTTAGCTACACCACTGCTCTCAGCATGAGTGATTACAGCACTGAGAAGAGAATTTTTGTGCTGCAGGCAGCAATTGGATCTCTCTCAGACAAGGAGGGGGGGGCCCACCAGAGACCTAGAGGGGGGGCCGACCGACCTTTGCTTTACTTTATATTACAGTAACAGCAAGCACAACGTTTCAGTCATCAAGACCTTCATCAAATGCTCATGATGAAGGTCTTGATAATCAAAATGGAGTGCTTCCTGTTACTGTGATATAAAGTAAAGCAAAGTTTGCAACTCATCCAGGTGGAGTCATCGTTCTTTCTTCCAATTATGTTTTTTGCGTCTTCACATTTTGTCTACATCCAACTCATACTGTGGCTGCCTTGGCAAAGCAGGTACTGGTGCTCTATACTATGCAGTCAACATATATGCATGGCTAGGAGGGCCCAGGGTAAACTTTTCACTGGGCCCCATGACTTAGTAGCTACTCCACTAGTTGGTATATAGTGGGCATCTGAAATAGTATGGCCGGTATGATGTTCAGAGCACATACCATACTTTCTACACCATAGAAATGCCTGTAGTTTTTCAGAGTATTGTATACTTCCTATGCACTTTATAAGTGGAACTAATAAAAATAAAATACCATACAATGAGCATAAAACATATAATAATACCATAAATTAAATAACATGTTTAAAGGCCAGTGCACACAAAAAATCGCTAGCGTAATCGCAAACGTCTTTAGAAGCGTTTTTCCTAAGCTATTCCAGGCATGAGCCTAGTGATTTTCTAGTTATGCCTAAGGATTTTTGAAGCATTGTGGTATAGCAATTTTTTACTTTTTGTACACTTTAAAAGTGAACAGCTTTTGCAAAAAAAAAAGATTGGAAAATCACTCTGTTGTAGAGTTCTTTAGAGCGATTTTCCTCTTTTCCTACACTGAACATTGAAGCTGAGTTGCTTAAAAAATGCTGCAGGACACACGTTTGGGAAAAAAATCACATCGCTTTGGTGTGATCCATCCCATACAACTACTTTAGCCAAGCACTTTTTCAAAGTGATAGTGTTTCAAAAAGCGCTCAGAAGCGTTCTTGGTGTGCACCAGCCCAAGCAATCAGTTCCATCGCTGGGAGAATACATTTTACTATGCTGTATTTACGGTAATAATCAATAGTCTCTAGCTGGGGTGGAGTCTGTCAACATACAGACATGTCTCACAATGTAGCACTGCCTGATGCCAATCTCTGAGCCCACTATAGACTTTCCCACAAATAGCAGAGCTCAAAAAGGAATGTTGCACTACACTCATATGTATCATTCATGTACAGTTGTGTTCAAAATTATTCAACCTCCAATGCTGTAAAGGGTTTTATGTAATTTAGTGTACATTTGTAATTGTGTTCAGAATGAAATCTTACAAGGACTTTTTAAAGAACCAAATGCAACTAAAATGACATCAATTGTTTTTGTAATACAGTATTAAATGATTTTTTTGTGATTTCTTCATTGACACAATTATTCAACCCCTTAAAGACTACCACTCTTAACAACAAAGGTTCATTTAAGTGTTTTCGATCAGGTATTGAAAACACCTGTGGATGTTAACGAGCAGCAATCAAGCATAATAAGCACCAATTAGGCAGATTTAAAATGACTGTGATCCTCAGCTCCTTCTAGACATTTACTGGTGTGTTTACAAACATGGTGAAGTCAAGAGAATGGTCCAGGAAGACAATAGAAGAGGTGATTTCTGTTCACAGAAAGGGCAATGGCTATAAGAAGATTGCAAAGATGTTAAACATAGCAAGAGACACCATAAGAAGCATCATTCGCAAATTCAAGGCAAAGGGCACTGTTGAAACGCTACCTGTTCGTGGCAGAAAGAAGATGCTGACTTTGACTGCTGTGCGCTACCTGAAGCGCAAAGTGGAGAAAAGTCCCCGTGTGACTGCTCAGGAACTGAAAAAAGATTTGTCAGATGCGGGTACTGAAGTTTCAGCTCAGACAATAAGGTGCACACTGCGTAATGATGGCCTCCATGCCAGAACTCCCAGCCGCACCAGCTTGCTGTCTTCAAAGAATAAGAAGAGTTGACTGCAGTATACCAAAAGTCATGTGGACAAACCACAAAAGTTTTGAGATAGTGTTCTGTGGACTGATGAAACAAAATTAGAACTGTTTGGGCCCATGGATCAACACTATGTTTGGAGGAGGAAGAACAAAGCCTATGAATAAAAAAGAACACCTTGCCTACTGTGAAGCATGGCGGCGGGGGGGGGGGGGGTTATATCATGCTTTGGGTTTTGCTTCTGCAGGTACAGGGAAGCTTCGGCGTGTGCAGGGTACCATGAATTATCTTCAGTACCAGGAGATTTTGGATGACGCACAGCACTGATAAATCTCTGGGCAGAGTACACTGCAGGAGTCCGCTATTGTTCCTAGCCACATGGCTAATTAATATTCACTGCACAGTAGTGTTATTCATTACGAGGTTTTCTGTGAGTGGAATCATCAGGAAGCAGGGAGGATATGACATCACAATTGGCTTCATAGGAGACAGACAAACATGGAACCTGCCATGAGCTGTCAGGAGCATCATTCTCTGCAAATACTATATAAAAATTCTGTGAAGTACAAACGTGGACAGGGAAATGCATATGTAATGTAAGTACAGCCAATATTTAGCTACTGATATATGTGTTTATTTTCTCTGAGACCTTATACCTAACAGCTCCTCTTTAAAGGCTGGAACATTTTGGAGTGGCTATCGCAGTCACCAGACTTAAATCCGATCGAGAACCTCTGGTGGTACTTAAAGAAAGCAGTTGCAGCGCGCAAGCCTAAGAATGTGACTGAACTGGAGGCTTTTGCCCATGAAGAATGGGCTAAGATACCCGTAGATCGCTGCAAGACACTTGTGTCAAGCTATGCTTCACGTTTAAAAGCTGTTATATACCTGGAAAAGGATATTGTACTAAGTACTAAGAATGAATGTCACTTGGGGGTTGAATAAAACTGATAATGATGTGAGCACAGAAAAGACATTTGTGGTTATATTATTATAGATGTTATGTTATATTTGTCTGACTTACAAGTGCCTCTTTGATTTCATTGTAAACAAGATGACTGAAATGATCAAAATCAATGCCAAACTGGCCAAAACACTCAATTTCAGTGGGGGTTGAATAATTTTGAACACAACTGTATAAGACCTAACTTGATTCATAGTGCAAAGCCAGGTGACTCTAGCAGCATCAAAGAGAAACCGTGACTAAGAATTTATTCCTTTTCTCAAACAGATCATCAGGGGGCTTTGTATGGCTGATATTGTGGTGAAACCCCTCCCACAGTGTGATGTCAGGACCATGGTCCTGACATCACGCTGTGGGAGCCTTGTTGCATTGTGGGAAATAACAACTGTTGCAAAAAAAAAAAAGCAAGCAGCATCTCCTTCCACTGACATCACCTGCCAGCAGTAAAAATTTCACCATGTGATAAATGTCAGAATGTAAATCAGAGAGAGAAAATATTTTACAAACACTGACTAAATCATTTATTCATAAATATTGTAAAAATGAAGTACTTTGTTTTATTATAATTTTTTACTGGAGTTCCTCTTTAAATGATATGATGCTCAGACTGCAAATCTCTGTACTTGCGCTCAACCTCCTTCTCTTGTTTAACCACTTCTATACCATGAAATTTTGTGCTGATCTGTGCTGCGTGGGCTCTCCAGCCCACAGCACAGATCAGATAGCAGCCAGGCCGATCAGACTTCCCCCCTTTTTTCCCCACTAGGGGGATGTCCTGCTGGGGGGGGGGTCTGATCGCCGCCGGCTGCTCGCGCTTGCGGGGGGGGGGGGCTCTTCAAAGTCCCCCTCCGCAGCGCTTCCTGGCCTCCTTCCCCTTCCCTCCCTCTCCCTCCCCCTGTGAGCGGCGCAGGACGGATTTCCGTCCTGCGCCTGATGGGATAGGCTTTAGCCTATCAGATGCCGGTGATCCCCGGCCAATCAGAGGCCGGGGATCACCGATCTCCTCTACGTATACATGTAAACACCGGGGAAGGTAGACACCCTCCGTGAACTGACATGGAACGGCCGCTCATACGAGCGTCCGTTTCCATGGAATACACTTCAGGATTCAGGGGCGTATATATACGCACCGAGAATCCGGAAGTGGTTAAAAAATAGTGTCCCAGGGGGGCGGAGCTAGCCATGGCGGCGTAAGGACCTATCTGGACGGAGCTCCTCACTCTAACAGCTTAAACTACCTGTCCGACGGCACTTACGGAGGCAGAAACCACCTAAAGTATGCCCGGAGACCCCAAGAAAAAGAATACCACCAACAAAACACCTAAAAAAGAAAAACTGACCCAGCAATCCGTGTCAAAGTTTCTAACGCGCCCTGCCACTCCGGAGCCCAAGATGGCCGACACTCCCGCCACGAGAGGAGCCAAAGCAAAGGAAGACGTCAATGAGGCTACTACCCGCTCCTTAAATGAAATACGGGACTATCTCCACAGCCTCCCCACGAAAAACGACCTCACAGAGCTGGCAGAAAAAATCACGGCGAGCACAAGAGCTGAGCTCCAATCGTTAGCAACGACGGTGACTGACAACAGCGCCCGTATCACAGCAGCAGAGGTCAATATTCAAGCCTTACAAGAAGATCTAGCAGCACTTAAGGAGTCTCAGACACGCCAAACAACCTTGAACACCATGATGAGAACCGGCATAGAGGACTTACAAAATCGGAGCCGCCGGAACAACATCCGACTTCGGGGCCTGCCGGAATCCGTAGAGGCGGACCAGCTAACGTCCACGGTGACGGCCATCTTCAACGGCCTCTTGGGTAACCCAGAAGATACAGCCATTCAAATGGACCGTATACACCGAGCCCTACGTGCAAAACCAACTGCAGACGATCCACCCCGAGATGTGGTCTGTAGGATCCACCACTTTCCACTTAAAGAAAACATCATGAAGGCGGCAAGACAGCGGATAGAAATTCTCTATGAGGGCAACCAACTGAGCCTGTTTCAAGATTTGGCGCCCTGTACGCTAGCCCAAAGAAGAGCGCTGCAACCGCTGCTGAAGGAGCTACAGGAGAGGGGAGCGGTATACAAGTGGGGGTTCCCCTTCCAGCTACAAATCACCCTGGAGGGGAAATCTTTCATTTTGCGTACCCCGGCAGATCTACCGGAGTTGTTCCGCTCACTGGGGGTGCCGGAGACCGAAGTACCAGAATGGAAGCCGGAGCAGCTTTTCCTTGGCCTTCCGCAACGCACACGGAGGCAACGGCAGGCACGGAACAAGTCTAGAGGAGACGACTAACGGAGCTACTTAGATGCAGATAAGTGGAGTAATTTTGTAATCGCTAAGCTAGTGGGATCCTAGTTAGGTGGGGCGGGGGGACCTGGGTAATGGGAAGAGGGGTTTGCGGCCTATCTAGGTATACTCTGGGCGAGAAATATCGGATGGCGAATTACTTAAGCCACGAACAAACAGATATATATGTCAGCAAGAAAGAGCAGCTGGCCACTTACGGTCTGGACTTGTACAGTTTAAAGACAACTGAGGCCTATTTGCAAAGCGCACGAGCTTACAATACACGCTCAGGCCTATGTTCTCCTAGTGGTTAAGCTGACCCTTATTAATATGGGACAATTGCACTCCGTTACAACTGATATGATGTCATAATATTATGTGAAAATGTGAGGCAAAGATCTTCTTGCTATCTGAATGCCTTTGAGCTAGCTTAACTTTTGTATATGCTTATGTACCTTGAAGTAATAGGATTTATGCTCTCATATGTTTAATTTTAAAATTGTGGCGCCATCTGAGATCTCAAACATTATAGCTCAGGGAACGCAGTGTAGATTTGCAATACAAACGCACATTGATTATAATTGCCATAGAGAACAAGACCACTACCCAGTATATGAGGCTTCTTGTGTGCTCAGGGGTCCCTGCCCCCCTCTTCCCCTCGAACCTCACCTGACCCACGTGATCTGACACCTATTTATTTCTATACTAGAGATTAGATTATAGTCTCCGGATTAAGCATCTATAACAGCATACAGAGAAATGTTCTTTACAACCTAAGTTGATCTAAGATATAAACCCATACCCACTATAAGGGGGATAGTTCGGGTTTAGGTGGTTCTTTCTACAATTTTTACTGATAAGGTAGTTAATAGTAAGCCTCATTCATACTTAAACTTATTAGAGTGGGGGGGCCTCGGACGGGACATGACCGTCATGCTATTTTCCTTCCCACATAGGGCAGTCCTAGAGACTGATATCACTGAAGGATGGCCTTGGCTCACTACTCAGCATAATGTTTGGATGTTAATTTTATTCTGTTATGTTTTACCTTCCGGGATGCGAGGTGTTCATTCTCAGCTCTACAATAGTGATGCATATCAATGACAAACTTAAAAATAGTATCGATCAACGCCAGGGGGTTAAACATTCCTGAAAAGAGGACTGCACTTCTACATGATATGTGGAAGAAAAAGGCAGACATAGTGTTAATTCAGGAAACACACTTTAAAGGGACTAAAATTCCGAAGCTAACCAATAAACATTTTCAATCCCTGTATACTAGCAACTCACCTGATTCCAAGACAAAAGGAGTCGCAGTTCTCTTGAGCAAAAACGTACCAGCTACAGATATTGAAATAGAAACAGATGACCAGGGTAGAAGTATCATGATAAAATGCCTCCTCAATCAGCAAAAGCATACCATATGCTCCCTGTATGCCCCTAACGTAAACCAGGTTACTTTCCTGCTAAATTTCTTAGAAAAACTGGACACATTCCGTGAAGGTAGTTTAATTATAGGGGGCGATCTCAATATAACCCTGAACCCAGAAATAGATACCTCTTATGGAAAATCTTTCATCTCCCATCACAAACTAAACAGATTGAAAAGAGCCCTAAGAGAAAGACAACTGGTAGACGTATGGAGGCTGCTCAACCCAAATGCCAAAGATTTTACGTTTTATTCTCCGCTTCATGCGATGTACTCGAGAATAGATTATATACTTATTTCACATGATTTGCTTTCAGAAACACAGAGTGCAGACATTGGCATAATCTCTTATTCAGACCACGCCCCTATCTCCACGGAACTATACTGTAGGCCTCTGTGTGAAAAGGCCTTTAACTGGAAGTTTAATCCCTCCATGTTGTCCGAGCCGGAGAACGAGGTAGCTATCAAACAAGAGCTTGAAACTTATTTTCGACTTAATTCAACCAATGACGTCTCCTGCCTGACAACATGGGAAGCCCACAAATGTGTGCTTAGAGGATTTCTGATCCAGCTGGGTTCCAGAATCAAGAAGCGACGTAGCAAAGAGCTCGCTGATCTGATATCTGAAATTCAGGAGTTGGAGCAAAGACATAAACATCATCCCGTACCACAAGACCTACAAAGACTAAAGGAAGCGAGGGACTCAGTTATGAGAATCATGAAGGCGAAATACTTAAAAGCGGCACACAGATGTCAGAATGTTTTCTACCAAGGCGGAAACAAATCAGGCAAAATTCTGGCCTGAGCTCTCAGAGAGCAGCAACAACGAAATTATATTCCCCAAATTGTAGATTCTAAAGCCCAAAAACATATACGTAATACATCGATAGCCGCGACCTTTCGGGATTTTTATGCTAAATTGTACAATCTGAGGGGGGAGCCTGGGACGGGCAGAGAATCCATACTAAGAGAAAAGATGAAACAGTATCTGAGAGAGGCCTCTATGCCTACACTGTCGCAGGAAATGATTGAGGAATTAGAGGAACCAATTTCTGAAGAAGAAATAATACAAGTAATCTCTCAAATCAAACCGGGAAAGGCTCCGGGGCCAGATGGTTATCCTATAGAATACTTTAAGCATTTCAAGAGCATCCTGGTCCCTTTCATGTGTAGAGCCTTTAACAAAATCGCAGATCCGGAAGGAAATGACTCCTTCTCTATTCAGACGCTTGAATCCCATATTTCGGTGATACTCAAACCAAACAAAGACCCCTCCTCGTGTGCCAGTTACCGGCCCATATCCCTGCTTAACTTAGATCTTAAGATTTTCTCCAAAATTCTGGCCAACAGACTTGCGACCCATATGAATCACCTTATTCACTGGGATCAAGTAGGCTTTATTCCGGGTAGAGAGGGGAGAGATAACACTATCAAAACTCTCGATGCGGTCCAGTCTGCTCGGTCGGAGTCATTCCCTCTGATGCTACTTTCAACAGACGCTGAAAAGGCTTTCGACCGAGTAGACTGGACCTGGATGTTGGAGGTACTCGGGCACATTGCCTTGGGTCCTAGGATGCTCCAGTGTGTACGGGCTCTGTACTCGGCGCCTACGGCACGGGTCAAGACTAACGGGTTTTTATCAGATGCACTTCAAATCAGAAACGGCACAAGACAGGGATGTCCATTCTCTCCTCTAATCTTTGCCTTGGCCCTGGAGCCTTTCCTATGCCACATACGAAGTAATGCTGACATTCAGGGTCTTAGGTACGGTGAGAACCAAACAAAAATAGCAGCGTACGCAGACGATTTACTGTTTTACATTTCTAACCCAAGGATAGGGCTACCGAATCTTCTAAATGAGTTCCACAGATTTGGAGACATCTCACAATTTAAGATTAACCTAGACAAATGTGAGGCACTGAGCGTCAGCCTTCCTTTAGAATTGCAGTCCTCTCTGAAGGAAAACTTTCCTTTCAAATGGAATGAGCAATTTATAACATATCTGGGGACAAAGATTACCCCCAATATCAGGGATATTTTCCAAAAAAACTTTCCGCCCCTGCTGAAAACTTTGACAGCAGATCTAAAAAAGTGGGATAAACCCCAATTTTCTTGGTTGGGACGAATAGCAATCATTAAAATGAACGTGATGCCACGAATCTTGTACCTGTTCCAGGCTCTCCCTGTCCAGATACCAAATTCCTTTCTCAGAAAAACTCAGACGATATTTAATAAATACGTCTGGAAGAGTAAACCTCCCCGAATTCAGAGACAAATCCTATATAGGCCCAAACATGCAGGGGGTCTAGCTGTCCCGGACGTACAAAAATACTATTACGCAGCTGTCTTAACAAGGCAGATTGATTGGCATAGACATGTTACATCCAAACAATGGGTTGGAGTCGAACAACACTTTACCCGATTTCCCCTGGTTAATCTACCCTGGTCATCAGCAACACTTAAATCAGAATGGTCTAAATTGGACCTGGTCCAAAACACTCTGAGGGTGTTCTCTAGAGCACGATCCCTGCCTGGCGTCTCTTCTTGGCCTACCCCTCTCACTCCAATTTGGGACAATCCGGGCTTTGAACATGGCTGTAACCCAGGATATCTGAGATATTGGAAAGCTAAGGGTCCATCAAAAATTCAGGACCTGCTCACTCTCAATAGATGGGCAACCCTGGAAGAGCTACAGCTAAAATATCGTAACCATAATCTTGATTGGTGGGGACATATGCAATTGAAACACTTTGTGAGGGCGGTGGGGGTCACACCAGGAAACGTGCGCAGCCCCACAGAGTTTGAAAAACTGTGCCAAGCCGGAGAACCCCTGAGGAAATCCATATCCCTGATTTACTCCATATTATCGTGCCAAGATGTAGACACTTTACCCTTCTTTGAGGCGTGGGAGAGAGACCTACAGGCATCTTTTACCACGGCTCAGAAGAGAATGATGTGTACCCTTGCTCACAAGGCCTCTGCAGCATCCCGAATACAAGAAATAAACTACAAAATTTTGGCCAGATGGTACTATACCCCCGCCAAGTTGGCACACATATTCCCAGAGAGAGACCCAAATTGCTGGAGATGTAAAACGGCTGTGGGTTCGCTGGTTCATGTTCTGTGGGACTGCGCACTAATAGGCCCCTTTTGGAAAAAGATTGAGGGGTTGCTCGGGGAGATGTCAGGCAGAGATATCCCATTTAATGCTCAATTCTACCTATTGAATTTAAACACCTGGAGGATGAAGTCCTTTAAAGGGTCTGTGGTAAGACATATTCTAAATGCTGCAAAAACAGTACTTATGAGAGCGTGGGGAACAAACAGGATTCCCAGGCTTTCAGAAATTGTTAAAGAACTTGACCTTATATACGATCTAGAGAATACAATTTACACGCTTCAAAACAGAACCGAAAAATTCAACAAAATATGGAGAATTTGGGTTATATATAGATACTCACCTGAATTCAGACAAGCAATTGATGCAGATAGATAGACGGACCGGATGACCCTCATAGGGGCATCCGCCTAACATACCCTGGCATTGGTTGATCATACAGGTAGCCGAATACTGTCGCTTCTGTAGGCTGAACCCTCGTGTCCCGGAGTTTGTTTAGTAACCAAAGTTGGTTGCTATCAATAGTTACTTTAATACAAAAAAATGTGAGTAAACTATACTTAATGCCATTAAACCTATGGATGTAATTATCAGTAGATAAATACAACTTTCCTATGTGCACTATATATAACTATGTACATCCATGGTTGCTGGTTATATGTTTGCTTTATATATGCTTTCTCAAAATAAAAGTATTTGAAAAAAAAAAAAAAATAGTGTCCCAACAATGGCAAAAGACAGCGATTATAATTCATGTAGACCGATCCTTCCTGGAGGACTGGTTTGGACTGATCAATGTTAGTTGTTCGTATCGAACTATAACAAACAATAGCACCATTCAAAGTCCTCAGGTGTTTCTAGTTACACACTTCCAGGTCGGCTAACAATCTAATCAGCTGACCATCATTGTGCCATCCCTGAATTCAATCCTGTTCCAATGCTGTTCCTTCATCTTTAAAAGCCGATCGATCGCTTTATAATGAAGCTTAAAGTGATACTAATGCTAGGTACACACGATAGAATTTTTTGGCAGATTTAACTGCCAGATTGATTTTTTCCAACGTGTCCGATCTGAATTCCAATCGGTTTCCATAAAAGTGAGTGGAAACCTATAGGACATCGATCGACATTCCGATCGGACATCAATAGTAAACAAAAAACCAGTTGCGCTGGGCCTAAAAAATGTTGTCTAACAGTTTCACCAATAATGGGTACTAATCAGCTTAATGAAAAAAATCCACAATTTATTCCAAAATATAAGCCTGGCTTTGAGAAAGGCGGCTGTAGACCGCTGAAACGCGTAAGCCCTCATCATACACCCCACGCTGCCCAAAAATTGCTACAGGAACAAGTACTCTGCAGCTGCATCAGCTAGGTACAGCACGTATTCAACCATTCCTGCTGTAACCAAGCAACAGCCTAGCAATACAGGACGCGGGGAACAGGTGACGTCACCGGAAGTGAACCAGCCGTCACCCGGAACTACTACAGTGGTGGACGGCGGAACGGATTGAGGATACAGCGCGTGTACACGCTGAGCCGAGTCACAGAGCTGCTGGCCGGAGCTCTGACTCAACCACTGGACTCCAGCCTGATCTTTACCTATTCGTCAGGAACGTGAGTAGAACCATTGTGGACATTTTGTTGCAGGAATTATAGATCGTAACCGCCAAGGCAAACATCAATAACCTATCTGGCTACGTACAGAACTTATAGTTAAGGGGACATACTTTTGTGATGTGATAACCAGCCCTCCACAAGGTACCTATATTGGAACACATCAATCTACTTCACCTCCACTAAGGATTTAAGGACACTGCAATAATATACGGTATATCTAGAGTCATAAACAGAGAATATATCATACAGATTCTTCACTCCAGAACCTTTCTATTCAAAGTTTTTTATCCCCACTTTTTATCCCAATTTTTATCCCAACTTTTTCATGCACATTGGAAGGTCTGTGTATGTTTGAGCGGGTGGATGATATGTATAGACATTGAACATGAAATATGTATGCAATATTGTGATGTGAAATTGTTTTATTTATGCAACAACTGATAATCTATGTTTTATAAGCATATTTTGGAATAAATTGTGGATATTTTTCATTAAGCTGATTAGTACCCATTATTGGTGAAACTGTTAGACAACATTTTTTAGGCCCAGCGCAACTGGTTTTTTGTTTACTATTGATTTATCAGTTTATATGAGGCGAGTGGGTCCCCATATTTAACTAGTTTGCAGCGGGTGAATCAGTACACTCATAGAAGCACCTTCACAAGCGCCCTCCATTTTTCTATAAGCCATTCAGATCGGACATGTTGGAAAAAATCGATCTGGCAGGTAAATCTGCCAGAAAATTGTAACGTGTATACCTAGAATTAAGTGAAAATGAACTGATGGGATAAATGATTGTATCTCTCGTCCTACTTCTAAAAATGACTTTGATATCCCACAGTTTTATGTTATGGTTAAAAACTTAAAAAGGAGGATTTATTGTTGTGTCTCAGCTCAATGAAACAGTAAGTCCTGACTGGGTCTGACTGAAGAAAAACTGTCAGTTGCATGCATAGCTGAATATTAACTCTTTCAGGCAGTGGAAAAAAGAAAAGAAACAGCATATTTTTTGTGTACTATGCACTTTACATACATATGTCTTTCTCATCATGTCACATGTCACTTAAAGGGAGGGTTCACGGAGTTAGTTAAAAAAATATTAATCCACTTACCTGAGTCTTCCTCCAGCCCGTGGCAGGCAGGACGTGTCCTCGACGCCGCTCTGGAGGCTCCCGGTCTTCTCAGGTGGCTCACCCGACCTGGCCAGGCCGGCTTCCTGGTCGGGCTTCTCCTTGAACTCCAACGTGTGTCTCACGCGGTCGCGCTGACGTCATCGGACGTCCTACGGACTGTACTGCGCAGACGCAGAACTACTACGCCTGCGCAGTACAGCCTGGAGGACATCCGATGACGTCAGCATGACTGTGTGAGACGCACGTTGGAGCGCAGAAGAGCCTGACCTGGAAGACGGCCTGGCCAGTTCGGGTGAGCCACCGGAGAAGATTGGGAGCCTCCGGAGCGGCGTTGAGGGCACGTCCTGCCTGCCACGGGCTGGAGGAAGCCCCATGTAAGTGGATTAGTATTTTAATTTTTTTAACTAACTCCGTGAACCCTCCCTTTAAAGGAGTTATCAGGGAAATTATACAAAATGAGCTTTACTCACCTGGGGCTTTCTCCAGCCCCTTGCAGCCGAATGTCCCACACCGACTGCTCCGCTCTGCGCCGCCGCCCTGGTCTCCATGCATGGTGTGGAGGCTGACCCCAAGGTACATAATACATATGTCTTTCTCATCATGTCACATGTCACTTAAAGGAGTTATCAGGGAAATTATACAAAATGAGGTTTACTCACCTGGAGCTTTCTCCAGCCCCTTGCAGCTGAATGTCCCACGCCGATCGCTCTGCTCTGTGCCGCCGTCCCGGTCTCCGTGCATGGTGTGGAGGACGACCCCGAGGTCATCCTCACTGCGCCTGCACGAACCGCCGCTGTCTATCAAGCCCACTTTGTACGCGGCTTACTGCTTCACCGCAGCGGTTCTGGATGTAAGCCTGGTTTCAGGGGCATAAAGAGATAATTTGCATATTCAGTAGGGGTGCATTGTGGGTAACCACAGTTGTTCACTTTACTCTGAATTATCGCACAATTCTTCTGTTTTAAGAAGGCAAACCACACTGATGATTAAATAAATAATAGCAAACATATTGTTTTGGCCATCATACTAAATGTGTTGCCCAAAGATTCCTCAGTTGGGTTGCTGCCTGAAGCCAACCTTTGACTGGACTGATGGTAAATTCAATTATCACTATAAAAAATACCATAAACATATTGGGTGCTGCAAATGTCTTTGCAATTTGAATGTTATCAAAAGTTATATTTGATTTCAATTTGCAGCCAGCCAACAGTTTCCAGAAAGCCCCACCTCACTGCAAAATAAATGAGCTCCACAGAGCAGGAACCAATGCTATTCATTTCCCCAATCCCCACCTGCACTAATCCAGAGACTGGCAGCAAATTCTGACACTCCTATCCATCAGTTTCTGCTGGAAACAGTTGCGTAGCAATAGGGGGTGCAGAGGTAGCGACCACATTGGGGGCCCTTGGGCCAGAGGGGCCCCGAGGGGCCCTCCCTCAAGCACAATATTAGCTCTCTATTGGTACTGTGCTGGTAATAATCACTTCTATAGATGCTTTGAATAGTAATAATCATTAATAAACTTTCCCCATCCCCTTCTTGCACTTTTGACACTGTGGCTGTCCTTGGCAGGTTTTGGTGCGTTATATCAATTGTTATGTATAGAGTGCTTGGGGGGGCCTCATGTAAAACTTGCACCGGGGCCCATAGCTCCTTAGCTACGCCACTGGCTGGAAACACTGTGTAAAGGCTCACAATAAGAATGTAAGTACGCTGTAATAATATCTGCCACTAGCCTTTACAATGTATACAGCTGAACTGAATTAACTGTGTTTTATTCTGAGGAAAAGTAGAATTTCCCATCAAGTGGAATAAAGAAGAACTCCCACACAAGTCTTTCCAATAACGGCACGACTCATTACATTTCAGTCACTAGTTTTCTGCAGACATTGTTCCATTACAGTATTTGCTCAAGGGAAAGGTAATAGATGCCAGGCAGTGATTGAGTTCACCCTCGCTGGTATTCACAACTGAGGTAACTTCACTCATCTCGGGTCTAAATCTGTGCAGGTTGTGGGCGAATCACCCGGCAGATCTATCTTTACTATACAATCAGAACTACTCAGTGGACCAAACTGTATATGTAATCAAACACGTAGGAATGTGGCAGGTTCTGTCATAATATAGGCATTCATTAATGGGAAAATAAGGCTGCGATGAAATAACAGTTTGGAAAGCCATAAATGGTTTCTTGTCTTTGTATTTATTTTAAGAGTGCGTAAGTAAGTAAGTAAGTGGTGTTCTCACCATAGCGCAGTGCTGGGAGATAAGCAATGCGCTAAGGAAGATTTCTACTGGTGAACTCAGCATGCAGTAATGGCCTGAGGACTCATCAGTAAATAGCAAACATCTCCTTTGTTAGATACTGATACATTATGTTAGTTGCATATTTTAATTGCTTGAATTATTTTTTGAGAGCTGTGCATAACATGTATAGTTTAATGTTCATTATAAAAAAGCAGAGCTAGTTAGAGATAATGCATCAGCAATGTACTCCTGCGGTTGTTAGAGAGCCTATTTTTAATTTTTTTGATAATTAAAAGTGCCTCCATGGGTTTATGAGATTCAGAAGAGGCTGCTATTTAGAGGATGAGGCCATCCTGTGGATGTTTACCCCCTGAAGTGGTGGCTGGATACTGTAATGTTATTCATTAAGGAGTCATTGGGCTAGACTCCATAAAACTGCTACTGCTTATTTGAGCACACCCTTGTGGCTGCAGCTCAAGTGCTTTGAGTCCGCCAGGAGAAAAGCTCAACATGAGGCCTCTTGCACACTACATGCGATTCGGATTTGCAATTTTGACGTGATTTGCGATTTTTAATTGGTACTGCATGCTGCGTTTTTTCTGCATTTTTCTTCTTGTGTTGATAGCATCCAGAGAAAATAAGAATCGCAAGTTGGAATCAAAAATTGGAATTGGAAATCAGATTTGCGATTTGCAGTGTGCAAAAGGCCTGAGTGTTATTTGTCTTGTCTTGAAACATCTAGCAGCTGATAAGAACCATGCAGGCTGGTATGGCTGGGGATATTAGGCATAAGAACCAAAAGGGTGCCAATAAATGACACACAGAATACTGGGAGATGTCTCCTGATATGACATTTTTCCTTTCAGACCCTCTACTTTTCTATAACCCTCCACTTAGCCTTACCATAATTTCTCCCTTGCTCTGTTCCTGCCCCCTCCCATAACTAGTAATGTAGGATAAATTCTCTTCATCTGCCCTTTAACTTCCTGCAGATGGGGACAAGAAAATCACTGAGGTGCTGGTTGATTGGATTATCTGCTACAAGCTTTGATTGGCTAATCGCAAGCTGGATGGAACCAATTAGCATATCAGGAGATATCAGGGATATCCCCTGATGACGGCATAGAGCCGAAACCTGGTAGGGAAGGAGAGACGGGCTATCTCTGAACAACCATCTATATGTGATAAGGTGCACTTTGATGTTATTCAGTGCAAAAACCTTATGAGCGATTTTATGCAGTTGGGTCCAATTTGCATGGACCCACAACGTAAGTTGTTTTGTTTTTAATATATGCAATTGTGGAATAAAAGTGTAACCCCCTGTGGCAAAAATTCTACTAATCCTGGCATATTGTTTGTCCTCTGGTGGTGGACACTGTATACCCTTTTTGAGCACTGGGTGTCTGCAGGCTGGAGCAGCAGGATTGGGATGACACAACAGCGCTGAGGATTGCATGTACAGGCCAGAATAACTAGCATCTCATTAGCAATTTATATTCAAAACTGGCGTTTGCATCCATATAGGGCTGGAGTTTTGAAAATGCCACAAAGGCTGCATATGGAAAAGGAGGCTACAAATGCTGCCCAAGGGAGCTGTACATGAAGAGCGGGCTGATGTACATGGATGGTATACATGAAATGGACTCCGCTGTCCATGGAAGGGGCGCAACAAGAAAGCTGGCCTATGGGCGCAAAATGTATAAATCCAACCTTGAATCCATAGGAATATAAGCACATTACCACTCACACCTCAGATGACCAGAGAGGTGCATGCATGTGTGTCAGAGCTACACGATAAAGATTTCAGCATTGAAGAAAACATCATTATTTTTACTTTTCCCAGTCAATATACAGTTATTTGCTGCAGTTGTGCTTTAAATCTGCTAAGACATGTATGAGAATGACACCTAGTGGAGACAGGTGGATTTGCTGAGGTGAGGACCTACAAGCAAATGCACAGCAGAGATGCAAGACTGGAGACCGTGTTCCAGAGAAAGGACACTGAAATGCTGATGGTTACATATTCATAGTGTCAGTTCTCCTAAAAGGGACTTATCAGCTTTAGTTACTGGCCAAGATCAGCTTTAGTTAATGGCCGAGTTTGCTAAATTGTGTCACTTCTGGTTGGTTTCATATTTTCTTTCACACATCTTCTGGGAATTCCAGCAGTGAAATGTCTCTTGCATAGTTTCCAAATCTTTTTGGAACCTTAGTCCTCCTAAAACCTTTCCTTAGTTCTGCTGTGGTTGTCTTAGTCACAGAAAAAAAAAAAATAATACTTCCTGTCCCTGTGGTATTTCTTGCACAGAAAGAATTTGTGTGGTCCATTTATGAGCTTCATAGATTTGTAGCAACAATGCATGATTTTGCATCAACTTAGAATTATTTGCATATTTCAAGTAAAGTAGAATATTGGCACTGAGCCAAAACTTTGTACTACACACCTTTTAGACAT
Source organism: Hyperolius riggenbachi (assembly GCF_040937935.1). Taxonomy (NCBI): domain Eukaryota; kingdom Metazoa; phylum Chordata; class Amphibia; order Anura; family Hyperoliidae; genus Hyperolius; species Hyperolius riggenbachi. The sequence goes on from NC_090651.1 coordinate 133,036,923, forward strand.
CTATGGCACAGGAATATGGAAAAACAAAAATACCTATGTCCGCTGTTTGCGCAAGTAGTTTTGTACTAAAATGTCTTTAGATATCTATGGTTGCTGAATGCGAAAACACAGAACATCTATATATGTCTACAGCAATCTAAGGGTTAATTTCAATGTCTTATTCTGCACTTTAAAGAGAATCTGTATTGTTAAAATCGCACAAAAGTAAACATACCAGTGCGTTAGGGGACATCTCCTATTACCCTCTGTCACAATTTCGCCACTCCTCGCCGCATTAAAAGTGGTTAAAAACAGTTTTAAAAAGTTTGTTTGTAAACAAACAAAATGGCCACCAAAACAGGAAGTAGGTTGATGTACAGTATGTCCACACATAGAAAATACATCCATACACAAGCAGGCTGTATACACCCTTCCTTTTGAATCTCAAGAGATCATTTGTGTGTTTCTTTCCCCCTGCAGTTCTCATGCACTGAAATTTCAGGCTGCTCGTTTCTTCCTGCAAACAGCTTTGCCTTTGTCTGTAATTTCTCAGTATGTGGAAGCCCAGCCAGCTCAGAGGACGATTTATCCAGTTTGTAAAAGATAATAGACAAGAGAGAAGCTGCCCTAATCTAAATAATACACAGGCAGTGTGCATAGAGGGGCCTGGAAGGGGGAGTTCATAGCAGAACCACAACACTGAAGAACTTGGCAGCCTTCCAGACACAGGCTGACAAGTCTGACAGGGGAAAGATACATTGATTTATTACAGAGACTGTGATAGTAGAAAGTGCTGCAGTAAGCCAGAACACATTAGAATAGCTTTTGGAACTTGTCGGATGATAAAAAACAGGATGCAATTTTTGTTACGGAGTCTCTTTAAGAAGCTAAACATAACGTTCTTCACCTGAATTTTTAACCTTTAGGAATTGCAGTCAGCAACTAACAGCAAAAAATGAAGAATTCGAGAATATATTCCAGTGATATTCAATTGGGGTGCCGCGGAACCCTGGGGTTCCGTGAGAACCCCTCCGGGGTTCCGTGGTGTTTTGCTCCTTCTGCGGGACAAATTGGTCCCGCTTTCTCCTTCCATGGGACAAATTAGTCCCACTGATGAGACTGGCGGATTGATTCAATCCGCGGTGCATCACACCGCTCTCTTATAGGGCAGTTTTCATGCCCTTCAGTGGTGCGGCAGAGAGCAGCGTGGTGGAGAAGGAGGAGACGACGGTGAAGGAGATGGTGAGCGAACCGGAGACAGATCGAGGCTGTCACTAGGTGAGTATGTTTGGATTTTTTGTTGTCACTCAGCATGCACTGAGCTCCAGGGCCTGTTTTTACTGTCTTTGAGACTGGAAGCCCCGATTCCTGCCTACATACTGAAAACTTCTATGCCTGGTTACCTATATTGGGGTCCCTATCCCTGCCTACATATACTGGGGACATCTATGCCTGGTTACCTATATTATGGGTCCCTATCCCTGCCTACATATACTGGGAACACCTATGCCTGGTTACCTATATTATGGGTCCCTATCCCTGCCTACATATACTGGGAACACCTATGCCTGGTTACCTATATTGGGGGTCCCCATTCCTGCCTGCATATACTGAGAACACCTATGCCTGGTTACCTATATTGGTAGTCCCTATTCCTGCCTGCATATACTGGGAACATATATGCCTGGTTACCTATATTGTGGGTCCCTATCCCTGCCTACATATACTGGGAACACCTATGCCTGGTTACCTATATTGGGGATCCCTATTCCTGCCTGCATATACTGAGAACACCTATGCCTGGTTACCTATATTGTGGGTCCCTATCCCTGCCTACATATACTGGGAACACCTATGCCTGGTTACCTATATTGGGGGTCCCTATTCCTGCCTGCATATACTGAGAACACCTATGCCTGGTTACCTATATTGGGGGTCCCTATTCCTGCCTGCATATAATGGCAACATCTATGCCTGGTTACCTATATTGGGGGTCCCAATTCCTGCCTGCATATACTAAGAACACATATGCCTGGTTACCTATATTGGGGGTCCCTATTTCTGCCCACCTATACTGGAAACATCTATGCCTGGCTACCTATACTGGGAATAATTGCCACATTGTATATGGGGGTGATAATTGCATTTATCATGTGAGATGATTAGTGCATTTGCTATGGTAGTAGATTGGTGCATTTTATATGTTGTGTGGTTTCCACATTGTATATGGGGGTGATTAATGTTTTTATTATGTGAGATGATTACTGCATTTGCTATGGTAGTAGATTGGTGCATTTAATATGTTGTGTCAGGAAGTGACGTCAGCCGCTAGAGGGAGAAGTCTCCGATGGAACGCACGGAAGCAGGTATGTATCTGCCCGCCGCTCGCTGCCCACCACAGCCCCACAGACACTTACGAGCTGGAGGGGAGCACAGAGGGGAGAGCCCCGAGGTGAGGGAGAGGGGGGAACTACCCCTCTCCCCGCCGACTGTGGGCAAGGCTTTCCCCTCATGCTGCCACCCCTCCAGCACCCACAAAACGGCCCCGAGCGGGCCCCAGGGGGGGGGGCCGGGCCCCCCCGCGGGCGCAGGGGCTGCAGGGCCTATTCCTACGCCCCTGTGTTGTGTAATTTCCACATTGTATATGGGGGTGATTAATGCATTTATTATGTGAGATGATTACTGCATTTGCTATGGTAGTAGATTGGTGCAATTTTTATATGCAGTGATTGGCGCTGGCGATGTTTCTCGGCATCATTCTCATGCAGGGGTTCCCTGAGATTTGAAAAAAAAAAATGTAAATGTTACTTGACCCAAAAAAGGTTGAGAAAGGCTGATATAGCCTGTTGCTATGGTCAGATTAGCAACTAACTCATACAAAAGAACGTTAGGTAAGGATTCATAAGTCAAAATTATATCAAGATGGGGCAGATATAGAAAGGTTGCAATATTTACTTCATGTTCTTTATCAAACAAACTATTTTACTGTTTCTTAATAATATGAGAAAGAATCAACAATAGCACTGAAAAACAATTTACATGTTGTAAATACAAACTCCTTGTCATAGTAATCAGTTTTCTAAAGGAATAGATGTCACTAATCCTGATTAGTGACATCAGATGTCCACTCTTAAATCCAGCTCCTTCCACTGAGAAGACAACTACATGCAAGAAAATCATCTGCACCGTTAAAATGCCCTAGGTTTTTTACTTGACAAAATGCCCTGGCCTACTCCACATTTCATACAGGCTAGACAGTAATAACTAAAAAATTGTGTTGTTCTTCAGTCCCAATTCTGTGAAAAATTGGCCAGTTCCCCGCAAGAGCTGCAGAGCATTCCTTGGCATAATGTTTTGCTGTAATCTGTGAGACCTGGTCATTGTGATGCAATGTCTTAGTTAGCACTTGCTCATAGAACAAATTACTGTAAGCCACCTCTCACAATTTGCATAATTCCTTCCCAGTATATAATGCACCTCATTCATTGCTTCACTGTATACATGCAAGAACACGCCTATGTGCCTGATCAAAGCCTCGCAGACGTAAGTTCCAGCCATCCTGCGTATACGCTCTTACTATAAGTAGAAACACATGGCAGGCGAGGATATTATCTAGCCAGATCTATGACATTGTGTGTGTGTCTATTATATATATATATATATATATATATATATATATATATATATATATATATATATATATACAATATTCTGGCTTATAAGACTACTTTTTAACCCTTGAAAATCTTCTGAAAAGTTGGGGGTTGTCGTATACACTGGGTGTCTTTGATGCCGGGTGATACACGATGCTGATACGCGATGCGCATACGGGACATGCTGATGTTTACATGATGTGAATACGTGATGCACATACGCAAAATGCTGATCATTAATTACTGCTGGAGACTCGGCGATCGACGCATATGCTGGGGGAGAGCTCATTGCTCACGCTGCAAGGTCTGGGACACCCAGTGTATGGAAGAAAGAGATCGCACTGTGCCCATAAAAAACGCCTCTTCCACCCGTCTGGCCCGTCCTATCCTGTTACTGCCTCTCAGATCTTGCTGCTAAAGATTGTAGTGAAGCGGCGCAGGTGCACATGTGCGAGATCTGAGAGGCGGAGAAGGAGGTAAATAGAATACAAGGGTGGGCCAGACGGGTGATAGATGTACAGTGCTGCCCATAATTATCCACACCCCAGGCACATTTTGACCTAAAGTTACTTTTATTCAACCAACAAGAAATTTTTTGACAGTAAATGACATAGGTGTTTCCCAAAAGTTAATAAGACGACAAACAAGAGGCATTGCTGTGGAAAGAGGCATTGCTACAGTGCAAAGTATTATTAAAAAATACAAGATGTTCCGCCCTGTGGAAAATCTCAGAGGACGTGGTTGAAAGCCAAAAGTGACACCTGTGCTGGCCAGGAGGATAGTGAGAGAGGTGAAAAAGAATCCAATAATCACCACCAAGGCCATCCTGTTGAATCTGGGCTCTGTTGGTGGCAATGTCTCAAGGCAGACAATCCAACGGACACTGTACACTTCTGGGTTCCACGGATGCAGACCAAGAAGGGCGCCACTTCTCCAGATAAGGCACACAAAAGTTCCCTTGGCCTTTGCAAATGCTCATCTGGACAAAGAAGAAGACTTCTAGTCTTCTGTGTTATGGTCAGATGAAACAAACATTTGATTGTTTGGTCTAAATGATGTTTCCTTCATTTGGCATAAAAAAGGAGAAGCCTACAACCCAAAGAATACCATCCCCACTGTCAAACATGGTGGTGGGAACCTAATGCTTTGGGGGTGTTTTTCAGCCAATGGATCAGGGAACTTAATCACAATAAATAACACCATGGAAAAAGAGCAATACATGAGGATTCTCAACGACAACATCAGGCAGTCTGCAGAGAAACTTGGCCTTGGCCACCAATGGACATTTCAGCATGACAATGACTCAAAACACACAGCAAAAGTGGTGAAGAAATGGTTAGCAGACAACAGCATTAATGTTTTGGAGTGGCCCAGCCAGAGTCCTGACTTGAATCCAATTTAGAATCTGTGAAGGGAGGTAAAGATCAGGGTGATGGCAAGAAAACCCTCCAACCTGAAAGATTTGGAGCTCATTGCTAAAGATGAATGGGCAGAAATACCTGTGGAGATGTGCAAAAAGCTGGTCTGCAATTATAGGAAGCTATTGATTGCTGTAATAGCTAATAGAGGTTTTTCTACTGATTATTAAGAAGGGTATGAATACATTTGGACTGGACGATTTTGGCTCAAATGTAAATGAAAGGTTGTTTTTTTTCACAATAATGCCTCTTGTACATCGTCTTATAATCTTTTGCTAGACACCTATGTCATTTCCCGTCAAAAAATTACCTGCTGTTTGAATAAGTCAAAATTTGCCAGGGGTATGAATAATTATGGGCAGCACTGTATATGTCTCAGCCAGAAAGTAACAGCCGATTTTCACTCAATTAAGGAAACATTTTCTTGTCTCCTGATTATTTTTCCACATAATCAGCTCCTTCATTTATCATGGCTTTTACAGGGATTTCACTCCCTTTTCAGTGAGGGTATCGGAAGATACCAGCAACCCTTAAATGTATTTGCCATTAAGTGGTTGGGATTTGCTTTCTTCACCTGGGTCATATCAAAGTTATGTAACAGTATAGCACAATTATATGCCAAATTGATATTATTATTATAATAATGTTCCAAAATTTGCTTATGATTAAATGTTATAAATGTGGTTTCTGGAGGTGATATGGAACTATCATAATGTGTATTATAAGTATAAAATAATAATTTCGCGCTCAAGTGGAGCATAACTATTTCAACAACATTAACTTTATATTAGCATGGCAATGGATATAATGGATGTAATCAGACATAGTTAGCACACTTGAAAAGTAAAGTTAACCCTCTGCACTCCATCATGTTGTAGATAACGACTGCTAAAAATAGGGACTATACAACATAGACTATCTGCTCACTTCTTCTCAAAAACAGGAATTAACTGTATACAGTATAAGCTGAAGAGCTAAAATCTGCACTAAAACAGGGACTCAGCATAAAAACTAGGATTTTAGTTGTGATAATTATCACACCTCCTGTAAGCCAGAAAATCACCTGGAAGGTTGCAGTCATGGGATAGTTTGCTCCCACAGCTGCATCATATTCTAGAACCTGTTGTGATGGGTACGAAACTGCTGATTGCTTGTATATATGAAATGAAGTCTGCCAAGTAAGGCAGGAATGTAACAGTACAAGTATCACCACTGCACATGGACAACATGCAAGACAAATGGTTGGAGCTGGAGGGTAACTTGCCAAGGTCATGAGTCAGCCTGACTCTGCTACTGTAAAATGTTATAGATGGAAACAGGTAGGAAGATTTGTTAGCTCACAGTGGTGTGAGGTTCTCCTGATACCCATAGACTACTGACAGCAAGCTTCTTGTTGCTATGTTTGGCCAAGAGAGCGTAGTATTTCTCACTGAGTTGTATCATGGCTTAGGCCTGGTTCACATTAGCGTTCGCTGTCCGGATTCGCCTGATCGGATCCGGACCGTATACTGTACAAACGGAACGTACGTTCCGCATAGCAATGCAAAGTCTATGCGGACGTTCACATGCGTCCGTTCCGTACAGAATGGAGCCGGATCGGATCCGGATTTCGGACACTTTTCCAACATGCACTATTTTTCGGGTCCGGATCATCCGGCCCACGCACCCGGGCCGGATCCTGACCCGAACATGCGGCCATGTTGTGCAATGAGAAACGGATGTTTCTCATCACACTGGCAATAGGACCGGATGCTTCCAGCACCGGTCCTATGCCACTTGGGGGGCCCGGACTACACGGCGGTATCCCCCATGCTTGCGGTGCCTTTCTGGCACTGCAATGTATCTAGTTCCGGCTACTTTTTTGTAGCCGGAACTGATACATTCCGGACCTGCAACTTGTGGCAATTTGTGGCCACCGCAGAGACCCGTACGGTCTCTTTGCAAGTGTGAACGGGGCCTAAAAAAAATCCACATTTCAAAAGTCTTCATAATTAAAAAAAATATCGAGAATTAAAAAATATTTTAATGGCTGATTAGTTTTCTAACCGTCATATTTTTTGTATAATTATTGGATGTTTTAAAAGCACCTGGAATGGAGAAATGTTAACTAAAAGTATTGTGGCAGTTTCTTACCCTGTAAATGTTTTTCCTTTTCCTAATCCAGCCATCTGAGAACTGTGTTGAAGTTCAAGCATAGCATGGTTCTACCTGTAGCTCTGTCCAGCCTCTCTTATAACTCCCTCACCACCACCTTACTTCTGATAAGTCATGCTGCCTCCTCTTGCATGTGCAGAGACCAAACAGTTGTTCTGTGTGTTCAGTGCTGTCTTGGGATAAGTCTGCCTCTGTACACAGAAGAGCAGACAGTGTATGGACACTTTTCTTTTTGAGCCAAATTCCAAGTACTCTTGCAGAATATGTTAAACGAATTTTAGCATTCCAGGGAGATAATTTAGTGCATACATTTTAATAGAAATTATGTTAAATGGACTGGACTCTCACTAGGTTTAAATATGTCTTAAATATTATAAGAAATGCCTTCTTAGCTGTTATAGGTGGCTTCAATATACTGAAAGGGTCAGTAATTACTTCTGCCACTGCTGCCTATCACTGCTTCTAGAGAGAAGATGCTACAAGCCTTAGCTAGGGTGAAGATCCCGGTGCTCTGTGGTGAGTAACAGCACCTCTACAGCTCTGCTTGCTACTCTGCATGTGTGTGTGGGGGGGTGACTACTTCAGGAAGGGCCTACTACTGGGGGCTTATCTGGCTATTTAATTTGGGGAGACAGGCTGCTTAATACTGTATGTACACCTGGCTAAACTGGGGAGGTGGCTGTCTAATACTGTATGTACATCATGGCTATCTAAACTGGGGAGGGGGCTGTCTAATACTGGGAATTTTTCTGGCCATCTAACCTGGGGAGGGGGTGTTACATCTCATCTGGCTATCTATTCTGGGGAAGAGGCTGTCTAATACTTAGGGTACATCTGGCCTTCTATCCTGGGGAGGAGGCTGTCTAATACTTAGGGTACATCTGGCCTTCTATCCTGGGGAGGGGGCTGTCTAATGTTTGGGGTTCATATGGATATTAAACTATCGATGAAAGGTATATAATACTGGGGGCACATCTTGCTAGCTATATGGGAGGGACTGCCTAATACTGGGGGGAACATCTGGCTACCTACACTGTGGAGAGCCTGCTTAATACTGGGGGCACATCTGGCTACCTATACTGGGGGGGGGGCAACCCACATAATACTGGGATCAAATCTGCTACCTACACTGGGCGGACAAAATTCGGGAGGACGGCTGCCTATAGTGCTGAAGAACCTTGCTTCAGCCTTGCATGATATAGAACTGGATCCGAACGGTTGGCTTTTATACGATTTTGATCCAATTCTGTATCATGCCCGAAGATAGAACTTAAAGTTTCCAAGGATTGAAAGGAAATCTTGTCCAGTTAGTCATTAAAGTTATTACTTAAACAACTTTTGTTGTTATGTCTTTGAGTCATTTACACTGGATTGAAACTGCTGAGAATAAATATAAATCACTGTAGTATCTGAAGTGATGACCTCTTATTATTCCTAAGAATTCTGTGTGTACAGTTCCTCTGAGTTCATCTTATTCCCGGAGATAATTCCATAAAATTGGCTAACATTTCTGGAACAGTATCTTGGATAAAGCATCAGTATCTCGGATAAAGCATCTGTATCTCTATCCTTTACTAATGTTATGATAATCATGGCATGTTAGATGATGGTTACACTTTACAGGAAATTACACTGTTTCCAGATAAAAAGGGTTGAGATTGCAACAATAGGATACTTTCTATGTGTGATAATTTTTTACTTCACACAATTGCAGATGTAAAGTACAGATGCAGAATGAGCTGACCCATGAATTCAACAATGAAACAGGGACTGTGCCATTGTTCTGTATACACTACAGATAATACTTAAGGTGGTTATACATGATTCAATTTTTTAGGCCAGAGACATCTGATTGATTTTCAAACCAATATGCCATAAACTTTCTGAGAATATCAAAGAAATTATCCAAGAAAAAGTTCTGTTTTTATATATTTTCTATGATTTTTCCAAGACATCTTATCACATATTTAAAAAACAAAAACAAATTGATTGTTTTTTTCTCACTCAAAATAAAGTATTTTTAATTTCTTATACAATTGATTGTTTTTATCTAAAAATAGTAAAAACGATCAATTAGATAGTATTGTGTATGGCTACCTTAAGAAAGTCTGAAATAACTCAATCTGGGACATAACTAAAATAAACAGAAGTGTCACAATACCTGGCAAATGAGAATTCAGACCTGTGACACAGGAAAACTGGTGCACACGATTGGAAGCTTTAATGAACTGGTGGCAGGGGCGTAACTAGACTTAACCTCTTGAGGACCATGGTGGTAAACCCCCCTAGTGACCAGCCTAATTTTACCATAATTGGCCACTGCAGCTTTAAGGCCAAGCTTCAGGGCCGTATACCTCTGCACACAAGTGATCTCCCCCCCCCCTTTTCTCCCCACAAACAGAGCTCTCTGTTGGTGAGGTCTGATCGCTCCCCCTGTGTTTATTTTTTTTTTCTTATAAATATTTGTTTGTTTGTTTTTTTAATATTTTTTGCCTTTTTCTTTTTTTTTTTAATTCTAAATCCCCTCCCTCCCCCCAGCCGGCCAATCACGGCGATCGGCTGTGATAGGCTTCTGCCTATGAGAGCCGATCGCTCTCTTGTCCCCCATGGGGACAGCCGTGTCACACGGCTGTCCCCAGTGCAGCGCTGCTGCTGATCGCTGCGCTGCACATGTAAATACACGGCGGTTTCGCCGTGTAACAGTCTCCCGAGCGGCGATCGCCGCTCGGAGACTGAAGGCGGAGCTCAGCTCCGCCCACCAAGCGGGAGATGCACGCGCACCGTGCGCGCGATCTCCCGTAAACTGCTGCCCCAGGACTTTCCGCCAATTGGCGTTAGCTGGTCCTGGGGCTGCCGCCGCGGCCACGCCTACTGGCGTGACGCGGGCGGCAAGCGGTTAATAGGGCCTCCTGAAAAAATGATCGCATGGGGCCCCCTTTGTCCCCAAACTCCACAGGATTGGAAGCCAGTGAATGGCAGCAGAGAGTGTTCTGCTGTGAAACCACTTCTGGAAGCAGGGAAGAAATTGCACATGCTCCTGCACACAGTGTTTGTGAGAGAATGGGGAGGTTTCTTTGCTAATTGGCTGCATTTGCAGTTGGGGAGAGAGAGGTGGAGGGGTCCTCAAAGCCTCTGGGCCCCCGCGCTATGGCAGGGGTCGCAGGGGTGATTGCTACGCCCATGACAGGTGGTAGCCTCCTATCACACTGGATTATGCATTAATACTGAAAAGGCTGAATATTTGGTAATGACACATATTATTACTGTTCTTATTATCTTATTGTTAATAATGAAATGTAACAGCGGCAGGTTTCAGATATCTGGGATCTATTATCAGTGAGCAAAATTAGGTCATTAAAGAGATACAATTTATGTAACGGCAATAAAAGCTATTTTAACCTTCAGTACATTCCCTACATCACATCTCCTGTCAAAAGAAGTAAGGAAGTTATATACAAAACCCCCAGAGAAGGAGGAAGTGGTCAACTTGAAACCCAAAAATACTGAGACACCCCCTCCCCATTCCCCATTATCAGTAAAGTAAAACAAATTATAGGATTACATTAGATTGGCCACTTTGTAGCACATGACTCAAGATAGGTCTGTTATGAAAGCCTTTTATTAAAAACCAGAAGGAAAGAGACGTGCTGGCCAACCACACAAGATATGAACTGATGGAAAAGGACTTGCATAGGCTTGGGGTTTAAGTCTGTAGGTGTCAAGCTTAAATATTAACGGCACAATCTCCTGAATGGTCGGCGGTATGATTGATCAGACCGGGCAGCATTAGATGTACCAATCTTCAGGGAACGATTGATGCATAGGATTTTAGGTGGCAAAGTTCTGAGGAGGATATGACCACAAGTTACGGCAGATTTCATTTTTTAAATTTAGTCCTGAAGCACATGGCATTTTAGGATGTCCCTTTTGGACATCATTTCCATCAACTGATGTTCCTGAGTCCCCATGTGATTTTTGTTTTTGGCTGTGATATAAAATGTGACTTTCCCATGTACAGGAAATGAGATAGCAATACAGATTATGAGACACCAATTAAAGATTAGTGAGTAAATATAAATCTTCTCCACTCCACAAAAGTGAGTCATATACTGACAAAATTAGTGGGGCGGGACTACATGCGGAAACAGGCGGTTGTGGTGGCTTGAGATGGGCTCACGGGTAGAAAAGTATCTGAATTCGTGATTCTAAGGAGGCTTAATTGCCTCAGGTGTGTGCATGGGGGACAGGGGTTAATTACCCAGATGTCCAGGCGTTTCTATGCGTATCAAATGCTCGCATGTGTCCAATGGGGCACGTTTGACGACTCAATACCGTGCACTTCCTCCTTCCGGCCGCAGGAGGAAGTGCACAGTATTGAGTCATGGAACGCGTCCCATTGTACATGTGCGAGCGTTTGATACGCATAGAAGCGCCCGGACATCTGGGTAATTAACCCCCTGTCCCGCATACACACACCTGAGGCAATTAAGCCTCATTAGAATCACAGATTTGGATACTTTTCTACCCATGAGCCCATCACTAGTGGTGGTGTGGATACTGACATTGAGAGCTAGCAACACAGTCCCAAGTCAGCCAGGTGACCAATGCTAAGGGTGAGAGCCCTACAAACTCTATGCTCGAAACACAAGCTTTAATATGTGAGTGTCATCTTTTCATCTATAATACATTTGCGAATGGTTTTATGCTATGAAGAGATGCATTTTTTAGCTTTGAGGTGGTATATGTTGAACAAGTGCAAAGGATACTGACGTGTTGGAGAATCGTGACACGCAGAGGGTGACCTTTAATGACCCTGCAGGCATTGCAGACCCAATATCACAGAGGGTCACATTATACAGGTGAGTGTCCCCTTCTGGGGGTTAGGTGGTGGTGTTTACTCGAACTGAAGAGTCCCACCGGTGTCACGATGCTCTCAAGGCACGCTGAGAGTTGAATTTGAGAGGTTTTTTTGTTCAATTGACTTCACTTATACCTTTGCACTTTTGGCATTGAGCACTATATCCATTTGTATTGTTGTATTATATATTAGGAAGCACTCCACGAGATATACTCCATTATTACTTTGGAGCAATGCAGTGTTTTGGATTGGATTGTAATATAAAATATGACTGCACCATGTACAGGAAATAAGACAGCAATAAAGATTATTAGACAGTGTTTAGTTAGGAATGAAATATGGATAGAAATAAAATTCCAAAAGTGGTGCTAACCTCTATCTACATTATCAATTACACATTATCCTTGTCACATGACTTTAGAATTCCAGTAACTGTTTGGTGAGAAGCATTAACATGAACCCCCCTCACCCTTTCCCAATCCCTCCAATTCATAAGTGAGGAGAGTGAAGCTACTACAACAAAGAGACTGACATTTTTAAAGAGATGTAATACATGCCTAAATAAAGGAGGTGATTAAAGGAGAAATAATCAGGCGATAAAGTGGCCCATATTATTCAATTCACTTTTCTCCTGAAGAGATATTTTCATAACTTTTCAATAAATGACTTGTAAAGCTCCCAGAAAAAAAAAAAACATCGCTCATTTAGATTCTGAGGAATTGAAATTCCCACATTTCTGGAAATTGGCATTATCGATCAGGAATCAGAAAACGGAAATTGGATTTCTACAAAAATCCGATTTACTGCAACTTGGTAATTTTAGCCCAATCACAGAACTCGAAAGAATTGGACAAATTAGAGAATGCTGAATTTTTCTGCGAAAATTGGATGGTTGTAGTAATTTTAGACTGATCACAAGACTGGGATACTACCGAGTATTCCTGAATGATTGGACTAAAATTGCTGTGGTATTCTGATTACCGTGATAAAATTCTGTATTCTCTGATTGGTCCAATACTTCCGAGTCAACTCAGAAGCATTTGGCCAATCAGAAGATGCAAAAAATGACAAAAAAAAGACCTCGTAAATCAGAAATTTTCACAATCAGTAATCGGCATTTGCGGAAATCAGAATTTCTGCAGAATTGTAAATCTGCATTTCCGACCATCCCTACCCAGCAAGCAAGAAAATACTCAAAACAAGCTTGGAATTGATGTTGACACACTTTTTTGTGCTTTTTCAGTTACTACTTGCTGAAAAGTTATTTTGTAGATAAAACTCAGGAAAATAAGTTAATTAAATAAGGGCCAGCGTGTCTAAAATAAATAAAATGTTTCCTGATTAAATGAAAAACAGCTGTTAATTTCCAGATGATCATTGTACAAATTGATCATAGAGATCTTAGAGCTATTTAGTATTTGGAGTTTTTGTAGAAAAAAAAATATTTAAAGACTACCTCCAGTGTAAACTAAATTACAATCAACCTTCCCCTTTATAGTCCCGTACTTTAGGACCGGTGAATGACAGGCAATATAAATCAGCTGTTTGCCTGGAAATGACCATGGTTTGTAAACCCCACCCCCATTGAAAAAATGACCCTGGTTGAAAAAAAAAAGCATTGTTATTTTTACCCAAAGCATGTGTTGCTGCAGCCGACCCCCAGCTCAGCAACCACAGTCTGATAGGTGGGTTGGAGGCACAGCAGCAAAATAGTGGGGGTGGCCACAGAGCTTCGGACTTCAATGGATAGGCTTTGAGTTTGCAAGAAGGGTGGCTTACAAATTATGGTCATTTACTGGCGAACAGTTGATTTATATTGTCATTCATTTGCCAGACCTACATTAGGGGACTATAAGGGGAAAATTAATTGCTTTTATTTAGATCATCAATTACACTTCTTGCAATGTGAACATTTATAAATGTCCTATTTGCGAACCTTTGGTGCAAATAGGATGTTTATAAAAGCCTGGCTATTCTGCCAAAGTACAGGTGAATGCGTACCGTGGGAGCGTGTTCATGCTGCGCATGCGCATTTGTACCTTTTAGCCCATGGCATGAAGTGGTTAAGGTATCTCTTTCAATCTACAAAGAGCATAACCTGTAGCCAGAACTTCATGCTGTCAGCAGGTATATTGTCACCAACTCAGACACTTCTAAAAGGCAGAGACAAGCTTTTATATCACGTGTAAGAGTTAAAATTAGCTGAGCTTTCATTATTCTTTGTTATCTGTCTGTTACACCGTGGAAGAACATAATAAATGAGGACAATCAAAACAGACAGGGGCATGTTTAATAACAAAACGCCCAGGGGGTGGTAGACTTGGCAATTAAGCAATTGCCAGCTTTCATGCAAACAGAATAATGAAAACGTAATATTTGATTGATCACTTTAAATCATTGCAGGGAGCTGCTAAATTCAGCAGTTTATGAATGGCATATTCCAGCCAAGCTTGAAACTTTGGTACAAAAACTGATGAACTATCTAAAAAGGAACTCTGATTTTCTGAATTTTAATATAAAACTTCAAAGCAAATTGAGTGGAGTTTTTGACTTCACAGCCAAAGAAACTTATGGTACTAATTTTAATCATTTCTGAATGAACTGGGAAATCCAGAAGCACAAGTCATCAACTTGGTTAAAGGAAGCTATTAATCTTCTTTGGAAGTATATATATATATCTCAATCTCATGTTTATAGTGACCCTGATTTGGAGCAAGACTCTATGGATATTTGCAAAATACTGGTGGACTTTGCATCCCATAAATGTAAATGTGGCCTGCTAGATCTGGGCTTCCCATTGTATTTCAAGCTGTGACACGCTGCAATAAAAGTTCTACAAATTAACTACCTTTTTATCTTTCTCACAGTAGATAATTTCACACCTTATTATCAATAAGATATCAGTAAGCAAGGAAATATTGAGAATAAGATGGTACTAGTTTTCAGTACTTTTTCAGAGTTATTTTGTAGGCAAGATGAAAAATGATCTCCTAGGAGAAAATTCAGGAGAAAAGTTAAGTGCATAAGGTCCAAAAAAATAATACTATGAATGGTGAAAAAAATACAATAAAATGTGTTAAGGGCCCATATGCCCTACAAAATACAATGTTTTTTTTTTATTTAACCACTTGAGGACCACAGTGTTAAACCCCCTAGTGACCAGGCCATTTTTAGTTAATTGGGCCATTGCAGCTTTAAGGCCAAGCTGCAGGGCCGCACAACACAGCACACGAGTGATTCCTCCCCCCTTTTACCCCCACCAACAGAGCTTTCTGTTGGTGGGGCCTGATCGCCCCCACATTGTTTATTTATTTTTTTATAAAATATTTATGTAATTATTTTTTAAATAAAGTTTACTATTTTTTTTTACATTCCCCTCCCTCCATCTCTCCCTCCCTCCCTCCCCCCAGCCAGCCAATGACGCGATCGGCTGTCATAGGCTTCAGCCTATGACAGCTGATCGCTCTCCTGTGGGCCAGGGGGACAGCCCTGTCATGCCAATCGGCGTGGAGCAGTCCTGGGCCTGCCGCACTGCTCATGCCAATTGGTCCCTAGTCTAGGTTTGTGTTTTTAATGCATAATATGTAAAATATATCATTATTTTTAATGCAATATGGTTGCAGAATTTCTACATAATGCAGAACACAAAAAATAGAATTGCAGAAACAGATATGCTCGCCATTTTATAATTTCACTGTATTTTCTTTGCAATAGCTTATTTCTTTTTCCTCTTTTATGTATTTATTTCATTGCTTGCATGGGAGCTGCAATCCTGCTAATGATGCCAGTACTATGCACAGAAAAGGAAGAATTCACTGCATTTTAGCCTGCTGTTCCCAACCTGTCAGATGAAATAGTGAAGTGTCAGACAGGTCTTTTCTTAATCTTCCTTAAAATCTTTCCTGACAGATTTTATTACAACAGGAAGTGACCATAAAGCTAAAAGGTGTTCCTTTCTGCACAGAATCTGGACTACTGGAAATCACTTAGCTGTATTCAGTCCTTATTTGAAAACTTTTTTTTTTGTTTTCTAGTTTTTGTTTTTAGCAAAATCTTCTTCATCTAACTTAAAAACCAAAATCAGTTTGTTATTTGCGTTTTAGAAAAGTTTGCAAAGTTGGTTAAATATTTAAGTAAGATGTGCCATAGTAATTCTAAGGCATCAAGACAAAACTCTACTTTTATTACTATTGCTTTAGGATCCATTATACCAAGACAGCATATAAATACATAATAATAACATTAATAATAATAATAATAACAGCAGTAGACTGTTAAACAGACAAAACTTAGTTACTTGCTAGCCCTTGATGAAAGTGATGGTGGTACAGGCTCTTTGTATGTTTAGTGTGGATCACCACCGGCTAGCAACAAGCCACAGTGTTTTCCCAAGAATGACGTTCTCTGACTCCCAGGTGGTCTCAGGTTTCCAAAAGGTAAACAGCATGTCTGCATTCCCCAAAGTGACGGGCACAGCACAACTCAAATCCAAATATACAGTGACCTCCTTTCCCACAAATCCTGGCAAAAGCTCACTGCCTGGATGTTTTAAAAAGTCCTCACCAACACATGTGATTTTCAAAATTCCAAGGATTTCAACTCAGCAGGAATCAGTTATTCTCTTCTTATGTGGCTCATTCACACCATGACCCCATCATCCACAGGAAGCCCTCCATGTAGGTATGGGAACCAGGCAGCTCTCTGCACAGCACCACAGCAGACCTAATAACACTACACTTCTTGTCTTCTGACAGTGATATAATATTCTGCTTGTTTTATTTCATCTTAGATCATGCAAGTAATTGCTGGTAAGAACTAAAAAATCATGTACACAAAAGGGAAGAAACCAATGATTTTTATGCCATATGTTTACCATGGAGAATGGAGTTTGGCTTTTACTGTAAAAGTAGTACTTAAAGAGGATCTGTAACCTCAAAAAATCCCCTGGGCGGTACTCACCTCGGGTGGGGGAAGCCTCCGGATCCTAATGAGGCTTCCCACGCCGTCCTCTGTCCCACGGGGGTCTCGCTGCAGCCCTCCGTGCAACCGCGACATAATATTTACCTTCCTGGCTCCTGCGCAGGCGCTCTGACGGCTGTCGGCTCTGAACTACACGGAAATACCCGATCGCCGTCGGGTCTTCTCTACTGTGCAGGCGCAAGTTTCCGGCGCCTGCGCAGTAGAGCGGACCCGACTGAGATCGGGTATTTCCGTGTAGTTCGGAGAGGAAAGCAGCCACAGCGCCCCCGCTGGAGCCAGCAAAGGTAAATATTGAAATTACAGTCGGGCCTGTTGCCGGCTGTTCAGAGGGCTGCAGCGAGACCCCCGTGGGACAGAGGACAGCGTGGGAAGCCTCATTAGGATCCGGAGGGTTCCCCCACCCGAGGTGAGTACCCCCCAGGGGATCTTTTTCATGTTACAGAGTCTCTTTAATACCGAATGGGCAACATTCAAAATCCAACCCCTAGCACAATACAAATCAACAGAGTAACTACAACTCATTACAATCTAGTGCATTCACAATTAACCAAAAAGCTAAAAACAAAACTAACACTAAACAACAACATTTTATATAGTGATAAATTGTGGCAGCTCACCATGTTTGGCATTTCGCTACTTCTCCTCGTCAGATTGAACCAATCCCACTGACCTATCTAAACAATAACATCACCATCACTCAGAATCTAGCTTGTCGTGTGTAAAATTACAAGTGAATGGAACAGAGGCATAAAGAAGACCGCATAAGAGGTAACATGACAGTCCAGAAAGACCAATTCCATTAGGGCCTGAGCCCACTGATGCAGTTGTATCCGCTTCTGTCTGCTTTTCAGCATTTCTAATGTTGATGTGTAACTGAAAAGCGGACACAGTTAGTGGGCTCAGGCCCTTACTGTCACGCCTGATTTCTAATCACCTGATCTAAACTAAGAATGCAAATCAGTCAGAACTTAAAGTAAACCTGAGGTGAAGAAAAATGAGTATGAAGTCTGCTTTGCCTCCCTTTTTGCCAGTATTGTGCCTTAGGTGCCTACGAAGTTACATAGTTACATAGTTATTTTGGTTGAAAAAAGACATACGTCCATCGAGTTCAACCAGTATAAAGTACAACACCAGCCTGCTCCCTCACATATCCCTGTTGATCCAGAGGAAGGCGAAAAGTGGTCAGTTGAATAATGAAGAGTGTAGCAACAGTGACTGCATCTAATATTTACAAACATAATTGTAAAGTGTAGCTACATAGTTACGTAGTTATTTGGGTTGAAAAAAGACAAACATCCATCAAGTTCAACCAGGAAACCAACCAGCCTTTTCCCTCACATATTGCTGTTGATCCAGAGGAAGGCGAAAAAACCCTTACAAGGCATGGTCTAATAGCCTCAAAAGGGGAAAAATCCTTCCCGACTCCAGATGGCAATTTGATAAAATCCCTGGATCAACACCACTGGGCATTACCTATTAATGATAGCCATATCTAAGCCCCCTTTAAATGCAGATATAGAATTTGCCATAACTACTTCCTGTGGCAATGCATTCCACATCTTAATCACTTTTACTGTAAAGAACCCTTTCGTAAATAAATGGCTAAAACGTTTTTCCTCCATGCTCAGATCATGTCCTAGTCCTTTGTGAAAGCCTAGGGACAAAAAGCTCATCCACCAAGCTTTTATATTGCCCTCTGATGTATTTATACATGTTAATTATATCTCCTCTAAGGCATCTTTTCTCTAGACTGAATAAACCCAGTTTATCGAACCTTTCTTGGTAAGTGAGACCTTCCATCCCTCGTATCAATTTTGTTATTATTTATTTATTTATTGTATTTATAAAGCGCCAACATATTACGCAGCGCTGGACATTAGTTTAGGTTACAGACAACATTTAGGAAGACAGCATGGAGATTAGGCAAGTTAGGTTCACTCAAATGCATAGCATGGGTTCACAGTAATGGAGGTGCATGATCAGGTAGGACACAAAAGGAGGAGGACCCTCCCCAAAGGCTTACAATCTAGAGGGAGAGGTAGAGACACGAAAGGTAGGGGACCAGAGTTTAGCTGTGGGTTTAGAGCACCTGTGAGGGGTGGTAGGCCAGAGTGAAAAGGTGAGTTTTGAGGGCCTTCTTGAAGATTTTGAAGGAGGGGGCTGCCCTAATGGGTAGAGGTAGGGAGTTCCATAGTGTTGGAGCCGCTCTTGAGAAGTCCTGGAGGCGTGCATGGGACTGGGTGATGCGGGGGGCGGTCAGGGGAAGTTCATTGGATGAGCCGAGTGAGCAGCTAGGTGTGTACCTCTGAGTAAGATCAGAAATGTAGGTTGGACAGATTTTGTGGACAGATTTGTAGGTCAGACACAGTATCTTGAATCTGATTCTGGACTGGATAGGAAGCCAGTGGAGGGATTTACAGAGGGGAACCGCCGTGTTTGAGCGATGGGAGGAGTGGATAATTCTGGCTGCCGCATCATGATGGACTGCAGTGGGGCTATTCAGGTCATAGGGAGACCAGACAGAAGGGCATTTCAGTAGTCAAGGCGGGAAATTATGAGGGCATGGATGAGGAGTTTGGTGGTGGCAGAGGTCAGGAAAGGGCGAATCTTACAGATGTTACGAAGGTGGAAGTTGCAGGACTTTGTGTGGTCTCTGCACCTGTTTTAAAACTGCAATATCTTTCTTGTAATGTGGTGCCCAGAACTGAATTCCATATCACAGGTATGGCCTTGCTAGAGAGTTAAACAGTGGCAATGTTATGCTAGCATCTCAAGTGTTTATTTCCCTTTCAATGCATCCCAAAATTTTATTAGCTTTAGCTGCAGCGGCTTTGCATTGAATACGATTATTTAATTTGTTGTCGATGAGTACTCCTAGGTCCTTCCCCAAGTTTGATGTCCCCATCTGTATCCCATTTATTTTGTATGGTGCTAGACCATTGTCACGACCAAAATGCATGACTTTACATTTTTCAACATTAAATATCTTCTGCCATTTATGTGCCCATATAGCCATCCTATCCAGATCCTGTGCAATATGTCACTATCTTCCTGAGAGTTGATGATTCTGCACAATTTTGTATCATCTGCAAAAATAGCAACATTGCTTTCTACTGCATCTACTAGATCATTAATAAATAAATTGAAGAGCACTGGACCCCGTACTGAACCCTGTGGGACCACACTGCTAACAGTGACCCATTTTGAATATGATACATTGACCACAACTATTTGTTTTCTGTCCATTAGCCAGTTCCCTATCCATGCACACAGACTCTTCCCCAGTCCTTGCATCCTCAACTTTTGCACCAGACTTTTGTGGGGAACAGTGTCGAAGGCCTTTACAAAGTCCAAGTATATTACATCTACAGCATTCCCAATATCCACATTAGCGTTCACTACCTCATAAAAATTGAGCATGTTAGTCAAACAGGACCTGTCTTTAGTAAACCCATGCTGATGCTGAGTTATAAGGTTATTTTCTACTATGAAGTCATGTATAGTATCTCTTAGTAACCCCTCAAATAGTTTGCATACAACTGATGTTAAGCTTACAGGTCTATAATTTCCAGGATCTGATTTTCTGCCCTTCTTAAATAATGGGAAAACGTGGGCTGTATGCCAATCTACTGGGACTCTGCCAGTTGAAAGAGAGTCAGAAAAGATTTGATCTGCTGTTATTTTCTGTTGCCCACCCTTTTTGTTCTCCAGTCTCCACCATCAGATTTGAAAAAAGAAAGCTGGTGAATCTGTTGCTGGATTGGACACCAAAGGTCAGTTACACGACTATCTTCAATAGTACAGCAGGGATTGAGATGTGAGCTGAAAAGATATTTACCTACACAAATGACATATAGATACAAAACGGATCTCTCTTGCAGCACAGGCACTAACTTCCTTAGCGTTCTTATTCTTGCAGATTTTAACATCTAAAAGCAGTGCACTTTTTTACCTGGAAAGAATCAGACTGCTAAGTATAGGCAGCCAGAGACAACCCCCTCCACCATTTAGGAAGCCAGAGAGTGACCCCCCAGTTTAGGTAGCTCAGGTAGCCAGAGTGTTCCCCCTTTTGGTGCTCCCCCCAGAGAGGTCCCCAAAGTGTAGGTAGGCAGAGGGGTCCCCCTTCACTATAGGTAGTAAGACCAGGTCCCATCAAGACAGGTAACTAAAGAATGCTCCCCCTGATCAATATAGGTAGTTTGAGTGCCCCCTCCACCCTTGCAATTCAGTATAGGTCACCATATGGAGCCCTTCCTTTCAATATGCAGAGAGCACAGTTGAACTTACATTATTCACCTCACTAGGATCCAACCACGTCTTCCTCCTTTCCTCTGTGACAGACTGCGAGCTCAGCATAGAGATGGGTCCCTGGGAGGACATTGAGAAGACGGACTGTAGTGGCCAGATCCTGGGGAGGTGAGTGATCTTAGAGCTCTGCTGCGCACTCTGCACACAGACCTTCCAACAGTATGTATTAAATTAAAAGTAACCCCAGAGCTAGAATCGGGAATACCGCTAAGGAGGTTAAAGTATAGTAGAACTACATACTGCTTTGTAAGGCACTCCCTATCATCTGGCCAATAGCTGACTTGGCAATTAAGAATGGTTTTAGGTAAAATGGGGCACAAATGAATGTGGAGCCCCTTATATTTCCATACTGCACTGGTGGTAAACTTTTGATTTTTACAATCCCTGACTTGTGGGAGACCTAAGGAGCTTGGGGCCCTGGGCCATTGCCTACTTTGGCCCTATACAAGCACTGCTGGCAGTAAGGCTAGGTTTACACTGACAGCAAATAAAAATTGCTACATGTTAACTGATCAGTTGTTTAGGTCTTTTTTTCAGTTGCTGTGCCTTCTCATGTGCTTTTGTTATGTACGGGGTTCATACGGACAAAAAAATGCATACAGCAGTGCGTTGTGAAAACGCTTTCTGTTAAACACATACAACTGACGGGAACTGATCCAGAGGAAACCAAGGATATTTCCTTCACTTGTACTGCACATCAGTCATCTCTTGTGTCATAAATAACAGCAACTGATTCAGTGTAAATCTAGCCTAATGGTGCCCATACATTGTACAATAAAACCGTTCGTTTTTCCTATTTTTTCTACCAAAACGATCGAATCAAACTAAAGGTGAAAATATTTTTTTTTTCCGATCAAGAAAAATGAACAATTATCCTATTTTTTTTTTCAATTAAAATCCAATTGGACATGTTGGAAAAATCTTTATATTCGATCTAACGGAAAAATCAAACTAATTTATCTAATCGAAAAAATGAAAAAAATGTACCATGCATGGGCACCATAACTTTGCATGGATGGGCCACAATTTAGCTCTTCTGACTGAGAGTACTTCTTCGAGAACAGGAACATGAAAGTAATTTATTTTTATGTTTTCTACTTTAGCTTTTTGCTAGTAGTGAATTGGAATACTCTCCTAAAGATTTACAAAAGAAAGCTTTGGAAATATAATACTGTATGTACTAGAATTCTGTTGTCCAACAATATGAAGCTGAAGCTTTCGTAGTTTTTTTTTTACTAGCTGTAAAATGTTGGCGATGATAGATTGTATTTGGATTTGCACTGGGGCAATGCAGAAAAAAAATCTTTTTAACTTCAGTATA
The DNA here is from genome assembly GCF_040937935.1 of Hyperolius riggenbachi. Classification (NCBI taxonomy): domain Eukaryota; kingdom Metazoa; phylum Chordata; class Amphibia; order Anura; family Hyperoliidae; genus Hyperolius; species Hyperolius riggenbachi. The sequence goes on from NC_090651.1 coordinate 133,059,594, forward strand.
ATAATGGTAGTTAAAAAGGAATGCTTTAACTAGGTTTTCGTTATTCACCACAATAACAGGAAAGTAATTGTTTTTTTACGTATTTCCTTTGGATGTTTCTTCACTAGTAGAACAGTTGTTTGAACTGGAAGATTGTTTTGACATTTGACTGAGACTCTATTAGAAAGAACTTTAAAAAGTATTTTACCATAGGGTTCTAGGCTTTCATAAAGTGCTAATGATAAACGGGAGTCTATTCCTGATCTTCTAACTTTGTCCTTGTTGCTTAAATTTTAACTATTCATTCAAATAGGTCACAGATGTCTACTCTGCCCCCTACAACTGATCAGACCATAAAGCTGACCATTCTTCCGACTTGCTCTGGTTGTGTATTACTATATCCAAGCCAACCTAGGCCACTAAAACATGCCTGGCAAGGTGGTTGTGACAATTTTGGGGTAATAGAAAGTGAGAGAGAGAAAGCTCACAGTGGCAGATGTAACTAAACCAGACATGTGGGTGTTTATTGGGCACACACTACACACAAACCTGTCCAGGAAAATGTTACACAACACATTCATTGTCACTCCAATAACTGATGAACTACAAATTCCAACAACACGGTGAATTAACTATAGGTCCCAAAAGTCTGTGTAAGGTTACCATTCTCAGCAGCACTGCAGTAGGAAGCAGGGTGAACAACAAGTCCTTGGAATGAGTTTAAAATCTTCACAGTCCAGTTTTTCTTCAGAAGGCACGTGACATACATGTCCCAGTGGCTTTATAGTGCTCAGCATGATATTGGATGAAGAAACAATCCCATCAATGTGTAAAGGCTCTACACCAACCACACCACCACACTGATCCTTGACTTCATCAACAGTTTGCCGGTGCTAGACACCTGCAGGTACACTACTCCTGGGATTATAGAGTAAACGAACAGACTTGGAGGCAGCAGTAGGCTTAGCAGTTGGCTTGTTTTGAAGCAAGCAGTGAGTTACACGACAACATGTTTAGGGTGTAGCCCTTCTATTAAGAAATTCCAGCAGTCTCCACAACCAGCAAGTATCCAGGTACTTTTAACTTTCCAGTTGAAGTAGGCTATGTTATCTCTCTCCAAAGCAGAGTGCCTGGCCAGAACACAAGGATTCCCACCAACACATTCAAGTGGGTTGCCCACATTATCTGCTTCTCTGTGGAGAGATACATACTGAGCTAAAATCATTCTCCACTGTGCTCGATGAAAAGGCATATTAAATCGGCAAGTCTTAGTGACTGTGCACTGGCTGCTTTTATCTGGGTAGGTCTCCTCTTTGGAGAAATATAGACTTAGTTGGACAGAGCATTGCAGGATGTTACTAAAACAGCAGACAAAGCAGTTTGAGAAGCAAGACAGAGACTTCACAGTGGTGATAGAAATACTGTATAGTTCTGCAAGTTAATTTGCAAATAACTGCTCTTCACAATGATAGTGACCGTGGATGCAGAAAAGCATGCACGTTCTGATGTGCTGATAGTCATATAGAATACGTAATTTTAACAGTGATTACTAACATTTAAAAATGAATTTCACTTTTTTTCATAAAATTAAGGCAGATTTAATTTTGCCAAGGTTTCTACCATTGTGCAAATCAATTTAAAGGTGGGGGTGTTCTAAAGCAATCTCCTCGAGATCTGTTTAGGGTTCATGAAGTCTCCTTATACCAACATTGAGAATATGCTGTATTTATTGATCTTTAGGGTTTTTTTAAATCCAGAGTTTATGTTCTGGAACTTTGAACACAATTTATTTAAATAGAGCACTTTTCTAGCGCTGCCTGAAACTTTTGGATAACCCTAAACTTTGGCCTTTACCAACCTTAATCAACCCCTAGATATGCCCAACCCTCACCAACACACTTTCTGCCTAACTCTAACTTTTGACTTCGTAAAAGAAAAAAAGCAAACCTGAATGTGCAATCTTTAAATGTGGAAAAAATTGCAAAACACACAAAAACACAAATGCAGAAAATTGTGAATTTGAAAAACTCACGAATTCTAATAGGTGTAAACAGTGCCTGACACATTAATATTTTCTGTTTTAATAATTTTTATTGGCATGGTTTAAATGAAGAATAAATATTGCATCATTTTTGAAGAACAAACATACATGGATCCAGATTAGGGTAACACTTTGAATGGTAAAACAACCATATGGGTCCCTGTACATTTAACAAACATCATAGTGGAGTTGGCAAAAAAAAAGTATGATAAAAAAGAACATATCATAAGAACAAGAAATCAAAACAAGAAGCCTACTGGCTTTGTAATCCCAACATAGAATAATAAGGCGGTCAGTAGATCAAAGTTGGGTTCGTTCTTAGGGGAGTTTATTATTATAGAGATTGTTTGGGAAAAATTGCTGTAATATTCTATCATTGAGAACACTATAATCATGTAATGGTGCCTATATCCACAGGCACTGAGGAAAGCAATTGTTGTTTTTAAAGATAAAAATTCAAGAAAAATTTGGTCATAGGGGTTTGGATTAGTGGTGTTATAATCAAGAATTCAAGTAGTATCTGAGATTGTGGAAATGGACTGTGCGGTTAGGGATAAGTATATTTTAGATTGGGTGAAATTCCTACAGCTTTCTCATATCTGATTGAATGTATCCATGGTAAAATATGCTTCATGCATGAGCTCTTATAGTTTGCTAATTTTTTTAGAAGTCACTTTTTATTGTCCCACAGGGTACAATTCTCTATATTTTATATAAAAATGAGGTTGTAGGAATGAAATTCTGCTTTGGCTACAAGCCGTTTGGTCTGTTTATCTGGAGATGATAAGAATGTAAAGCTCTCCATGATCTATATTATATCGGTGTGTACGCAAACTTCTTTCCTTCTGATTCAACGAATCACTCCCTAATCCATTGAGGCTACATGATGAATTTAAAACATGTGACTGTCTTCTAAAGGATGCATGGAAAACAACTCTGAAGCTCGGGCTGAAGTGTTTCCAGGCTGTAGATGTCAGATAAGGTGACTCACTTTGCGTAGCGGACATAAACATCTCTGTAGCAGGTGTGACGATCACATCAACCTTCCTCAATGCTCTGCTAAGGAATGATGGATTTCATGAGAGCGAGATCCATCTCGTCCCAAGGAGTCCTCATGCAGTCCCATGTAAACATGCCAAAACGAAATGTGCACAGATCGAAAATGTCGACAAAGTGCAAAACAAAAGAACGAAAGTTTCCATAATTGGAGTGGTGTCTGGTCGACAAGCTGAGCAGCTGCTATTTTCAGAAATGCTGTTTATTTGTTCAGGAATAGTTGCATTAAAGAAAGAATTCCCTTGGGCTGAAAATCCACGGATTTAGCGTTTCCGTTTAAACAATTTATCTTTTGAAAATAAAATATCTATCAAAGATTGTAACGCAAAAAGAAACATGTTTGAAAGAGACAGAAACAGCATTGTCTTCTGTACACAATGCGTGTATAAAGCCTACATCTCTAACCCAGGAAGGTTCCCTCAGTGACATCTGAGGTCAATTTGGAAAGAGACAATAAAAGGTAAAACTATTATTTACCTGGGCTGGTTTTTATCACTCCATGCATACCTGAATAAGGGACCACACTTGGGCCCACAGAAGTATCATCACTTCTTGTATTTGATGGTGCATCAATAGCACCATTTGCATAACTTTTCATGCTTCAGTATTACATCACAAAGTGGCTACTTTGGCAAGAGATATCTGTTCTGTATCACTGCATTGTACAGGTCCATACACATGCGATATAAAAGTTGGTGAACACAAACGAGCATTGTCCCTGAAACAACAAAAAATATTGACAATTCCAAACGAATATCTTATTTGAGTACTCTGCGTGTAAGTGAAAGTGCCATATTACATTACACATGCACGCATGCGCTGGAACAATGTCATTTGAATGACCAATCGACTGCATGATATCTGGCAAATAGTCATCTAAATGTATCCGCCAGTTGGAACGGACAGAATACCCAATATCAGTCATTCGTCCTACGTTTCAAACTACAACTATTGAGTATATGTACATAGCTTAAGACTGCTATTGAGATTAATTCTCTTGTATTCATAAAGCAGCTTAATGTTATACAGCTCTGTAGAATGAATAAGCGTTAAACCTGCATACGTTACAAGAACAAACTATGACAGAGAATAGAAAATGGCTTTGCATAACCAGGCTTAAAATCTAAGGCCTAGTACACACAAGAAGAGAGTCTGTGGCTGGCCTTTTAGGTTATTGATCGTGCCATGCCAATCAATTTCCTGATCAGTAAATAATAAGATGGGAGTGACAAACTGTGTATGATGGCTCTACCGCTTTGTACGGTACTGATTGATATTTACCATTATATATGATCAAAGACTGAGAAACCAATTAATTCCTGATCATTTCCAATAAGTCTGTAAACAATTCACTCTTAATAAACAGCCAAGTGATTGGTTGGGAGCAAATATTGCTTTGTGTATGCCAGTCCTGAGAGGTGGGGAAACATAGAACATAATAAGGAGAATGGAAGTTTGGGCAATTATTAGTGAGAGATTAAATCTGGCCATTCTTCTTTTTAATTAATTAGAGGTTAGAATTGATAAAAACATTGAATGTGGTAAACATCTGAGGTAATTTAGATTGACATTTAGTCATTTTATCAATCAGACACTTATGAGGAATAGCTATTCTTATCACTTCCCATGTTTGCATAAAAGTGGGATACTCATGGGTAGAAACATTTCAAGACTGAAATCACCACATATTTCATTAATAAATAGTAAAAGCCCCACACAGCTCTGCAATGTCTAGCAATGTTTAGGGAAATGTGCATGTACTTTTCTCTATTTATTTCAACTGACGTGGATGTTGCTTACTTAATTTTATACTGCAAATTGCAAACGCAATATGATTTTGATGCTATTTTTCAGCAATTGTGTTTTGCCATTTTATCTGGCTGCCAGGTACACAAGGAGAGGATGCAGAATAAATGTAGCATGCAGGACATTTGCAATCACTCAAAATAACATCACAATCACATTAGTTATTATTAATGGTTTGTATCATGTCATTTATGTCTTTGAGTTTTGCAATTTGCATACAATCAGAATCGCATTGCAAAACTTTGCAAATTGCATTCACTATAAAAGAGTCCTTAAAGGAAACCTGTACTGAGTAAAATTATTTAACATAAGCACATGAGGTAACTTCAAATGAACATTACATAGTTACCTTGCCATCAGTTCCTCTAAGAAGCCCATCATTTTCTTTTGGCAATGATCCCTTCCAGTTCTGTCAACAATTTTGTCAGAACTGAAATATATCAGTTGCTGTCAGTTATTTATCAGTTGCTGTCAGTTATAGCTGAGAGGACAACTGCTGTGCCAAGTAATGTCTATGTTTCCCTAAGGCTCAAGTGGGCGATATTACAGTTTAACAGTGTGCTGACCAGAAAGCGGTTATGGGGTAATGGGCATTTTCAAAATGGAGGACGGAGTATTCCCTTGATCACAGTGAACAAACAGGACGCAGGAAAGGAGAGAGAGATTGAGGAGTAGACTACACGGGAAGTAAGTATGACTTGTGTATGTTTATTTTGACTTTTAATTTTCAGTTCAGGTTTTCTTTAAGGTCAGAGATTTCTGCACACTGAAGCTATTCACTGCCCTGATCGCATCCTATCCTGTGAGCAATGCCATGCTAAACTCAAGGATTATGTGAGGAATAGCGGAGCCGCCGCCGCGCAGGGCAGCATGGCGGCGGTCTCCGCTTCCCAGCCGGCAGTTTCCGACTCACATACGGAGCCGCCGGCGCAGAGCAGGGCGGTCACCGCTGCGGCTGACAATATGGCGGTGGGTCCCGCAATCCAGCCGGCGGACTTCAGTGCGCTATCGTGCGCTGACCTGGGACCTGGCCTCTCTGATGTTCAGAGGCAGAGGGTCATGCGCACGCGCGCGAGGCGGCAGGACATTTATCTCTTGAGAAGACGGGTCAGCTGATCTGGCGATCAGCTGACCTCAGCCAGCCAATCACATACTGACTTCAGTTCCAGCCCCCTGGGCAGGCTGGTGGAACAGGGCTTCTGCATTTAAGCCCACAGATGTCATTTGCTCACTGTCTGCTGTCGTGAATACACATAGTGTTAGCGCTCAGACCTTAGCTCAGTTTCCCAGGTGTTGTCACCAAGGACGTCACACCTTAGATTAGGATTGTATTTTGTATATTTACCTGTGTTTTGACCTTGGCTTGCCCTGACTTCTCCTTACTCTTATCGCTCTTGTACTTCTGCCTATCTGATTCAAGTTGCCGACCCTGCCTGTTTAAACGACTCTGAATCAGCCTTCTGTTTATGTAATGTTGCCACCTCCTATGTTGCCGAACCTTTGCTCGCCTGACATTTCTCCCTTCAGTGGAACGTCTCCCACTGTAGGGCTATCTCTGGGCTTGCCTCTCCAAGACGCCAGCCCTAGCAGACTATTACTGCCAGAGGCCGAGATTCCTCTCTTTGCCTGGATTGAGGATCTCACACACAGGGTTCCCATTCAGAGTTAACCACACCTCTGAGGAATCGCTGTGTGGTGGATATTTCCACGATCTTGTACTATTATTACTGTTGTTATCGTTTATCTACTGTGTTAGGTGTCCAGAGGTTACCTGCACTTGTATTATTGGTGATTCTGCAGATCATCAATAATCGGGTGACGTCTGTATTATTGGTGATACTGCAGATCACCAATAATCAGATTCTCTCTGTGTGCTGACACCGATCCTTACAGAACAGCAGACCACAAATGATGGATGCACTACGCAGCCAGGTTAAGGCTTTAACCACCTCAGTTAATAACCTCGTTGAGGTGGTTAATACCCAGCAGAGCCAGATCAATCAATTGTCTGGATCTGTGCGGGTCCTCCAGACGGCTGTAGCTACCATGCAATTCCCTCCAGTCACAGATCTGCGTTTGTCAGTACCTGAGAAATTTTCAGGAGACAGGTCTGACTTCCAGAACTTCCGTAACCGAGTCTTATCATACTTTGAATTGAGGCCCACTTTGTCGGGTACCGAACCTCAGAGGGTGACATTTATAAAAACCTTATTGTCTGGAGACTCACAAACCTGGGCATATGGTCTTCCGCCAGAAGACACAGCATTAACCTCCATCCAGGAGTTTTTTAAAGCAATGGCCATCATTTGTGATGACCTGGATGCTTCTATCACTGCGGAGAGGAAGCTCAAAACTCTCAAACAGGGTCAAGATACGGTTGAGGTCTATGCGGCAGAATTTAGAAGGTGGGCTGTGTCAGCTAGGTGGGGACCCTATGCTTTGCTGGACTGCTTCCTGTCAGGTTTATCAGACGCAGTTTCTGAATTGATGTTAGGTCATCCTGAGCCGAAGTCAATCGATGATGCGATTTCTCTGGTGGTGCGAGCTGACCGCCGGTTATGTTATCAGCGTCAATCCAGAGGCAGGAATGCTGTTAGGGCACCTTCCTATGCGTCCTCCTCACCTATCCCACCTGCTGACGAACCGATGCAAATCGGACACTCCCAATTGACTCGGGCTGAGAAGGAACGCAGAAGGGCTGAGAGGCTTTGTTTGTATTGTGCGGAGGAGGGTCACATTGCTCAGAATTGCCCCAAGAAGTCGGGAAATGCTGCCGTCTAGGTGTAGTCAGAGGTAATACCCTAGACGAGCAGAGTCTACCTCTAAATAAAAATGATCGTTTACTTCTCCCTTGTTCCATTTCTTGGGGAAATTTGACCACTCGCACCAAGGCCTTCATAGACTCAGGGTCTGCAGCCAACTTTATAGACTATGAGTTTGTTAAAGGTCTGGGAATTCCACTACACCCTTTGGACCGACAAGTGGTAGTTAATGCAATTGACTACTCCCCATTACAGTACAAACAGCCTCTCTCTCAGACTCCGATGTTGTCTTGCACTATTGGCGTTCTACACAAAGAGAATTTACAATTCCTTGTACTGCGCATGACAACCTCTAGCATTGTCCTCGGGATGCCATGGTTACAACTCCATTCCCCGTAGATTGACTGGGCCTCAGGTCAGTTGCTCAGTTGGTCACCTCATTGCCGTACTCATTGTCTGGGGAAAATCACCATTAGTGCCACCAGGTTAGAGGGGGTCCCGACACAATACGCTGAGTATGCTGATGTATTCTGCCCTAAATCCGCAGATAAACTTCCACCCCATTGAAGTTTTGACTGTCCCATAGACTTAAGATCTGGTTGTATGCCCCCGAGGGGACATCTCTATAACTTGTCGGGGCCAGAGAAGTTGGCTATGCGGGAGTACATTAAGGAAAATCTGGTAAAGGGTTTTATCCGTCCATCCTGGTCCCCGGCCGGGGCCGGGTTCTTTTTCGTACAAAAGAAAGACGGTGGTCTTAGACCATGTATCGACTACAGGGGTCTAAACAAGATCACTGTAAAGAATCGTTACCCTTTACCTCTGATAGATGATCTTTTTGCTCAGATAACCAATGCCAGTATTTTTTCTAAATTGGACTTACGTGGCGCATGCAACTTGGTGCGCATCAGGGATGGTGACGAGTGGAAGATGGCCTTCAATACACCCGACGGGCATTACGAGTACCTAGTTATGCCCTTCGGGTTGTGTAACGCTCCGGCAGTCTTCCAAGAGTTAATAAAAGAGGTCTTCAGGGAAGTGTTGGAGAAGTTTGTGTTGGTTTACCTTGACGACATATTAATTTTCTCCCCCAATCTTAGAGAGCATCGTAATCATGTCAAATTCGTGTTGAAGAAATTGAGATAGAATTCCCTGTATGCTAAACTGGAGAAGTGTCTCTTTGAGGTCACACAAATCCCTTTTTTGGGTTATATTATTTCAACTTCAGGTCTCTCTATGGACCCAGAAAAGGTCTCTGCTGTCTTAGAGTGGCCACAGCCAGTGGGTTTAAAGGCACTTCAGAGATTCCTTAGTTTTGCTAACTACTGTGCAACACGAAGTCCAAAAAAGGACAATCCCTATAGGCATAAAAATAGAGTATGGTCACTCATATGTAAAGAACTATATAGTTAAAAAGAGTCCCAGTCGGGTTACTCTTAACGTGAGGTTCGGTGTGTATATAAACACTGGACAAAAATGGAGGTCTTTGCTGATCCCCCACGCTGACAAGTGTGTCAGAGTGGTGTAGCTATTCCACATATACCGAATCTACACAATTAGAGGCAGTTGTAATGATCCTGCTCAGTCAGTATCTGATAGTACCTAGAACCTGCAGTGATCTGCATCCAATTTACAGCTGTCACTAATGAGCGCTGAGGTAGTACAAAAAGTGCATAGGTGCTATTTACATAGTGTTTGTATAAAGGACTTCTGACATGTTTCACCCTAACGGCTTTATCAAAGAATGCTGTACATATATACAATGAGTAACAAAAGTGCACCCTCCACCAACAAAATTCCCCCCAGCAGCAAGCCCCAGTCAGAGCTGAAGCACCCTGTTCGGTGCAGATTTAAATACTGCTGATGATGGGCTGACCACCCTGGAGTGGTGTGTCAGCTCTCGTATGAACATACCGGTTCCGTGGTGGCATAGTGGGGAGCAGTCCGCTCCGAGTGTGATGACTGTATGCCCCTGAACAAGCGCTGCGTCTTGCTTATGTAAGCATCCTGCGACTATATGCGTATAATAGGGGCCATACACTGTTACACATCGGTCCGCAATGCAGCCCAGATCGAGGGCACGCTTGGCTATGCGGATATATCTGTGATATTCTGCGTATGAAAATATGCGTGTAAACCCGCAATTCGTGTTATCGGCGTAGCTTTAAAAATGTTTGGAGCGCCTTGTCCCCTCGCTGTTGTCCTACCAATAGGACGCTTTGTTTACCCCACTGGCGTCCCTGGTCACCATGGGAACGCCGGGACCGGAGGTGACGCCTCCGGAGAGCGGAAGTGCGTTGACGTCACTGCTTTCACCGCACAGTGCACGCAGCGCTTGTTCAGGGGCATACAGTCATCAAACTCGGAGCGGACTGCTCCCCACTATGCCACCACGGAACCGGTATGTTCATACGAGAGCTGACACACCACTCCAGGGTGGTCAGCCCATCATCAGCAGTATTTAAATCTGCACCGAAAGAGTGCTTCAGCTCTGACTGGGGCTTGCTGCTGGGGGGAATTTTGTTGGTGGAGGGTGCACTTTTGTTACTCATTGTATATATGTACAGCATTCTTTGATAAAGCCGTTAGGGTGAAACATGTCAGAAGTCCTTTATACAAACACTATGTAAATAGCACCTATGCACTTTTTGTACTACCTCAGCGCTCATTAGTGACAGCTGTAAATTGGATGCAGATCACTGCAGGTTCTAGGTACTATCAGATACTGACTGAGCAGGATCATTACAACTGCCTCTAATTGTGTAGATTCGGTATATGTGGAATAGCTACACCACTCTGACACACTTGTCAGCGTGGGGGATCAGCAAAGACCTCCATTTTTGTCCAGTGTTTATATACACACCGAACCTCACGTTAAGAGTAACCCGACTGGGACTCTTTTTAACTATATAGTTCTTTACATATGAGTGACCATACTCTATTTTTATGCCTATAGGGATTGTCCTTTTTTGGACTTAGTGTTGCACAATTTTTTCCCTGGTATACGTTTTCTCGGCTAGTGCGCAGTCTTTTTGCTAACTACTACCGGAGATTCATCAAGGGATTTTCTTCGGTAGTAGCCCCTCTGACTAGGCTTACCAAGAAGGGGGCTGACCCCTATCAGTGGTCATCAGAGGCCCAGGCCGCATTTAATACCCTGAAGAAGCTGTTTTGCTCGGCACCTATACTGAGACATGTTAATATCGCTCTCCCCTTCATGGTAGAGGTAGATGCCTCAGAGATCGGGGTGGGGGCTATGCTGTCTCAGCGCTCGGGTCTGCAGGGCAAGACACATCCTTGTGCATATTTCTCACGCAGGTTTTCTCCTGCTGAGAGAAACTACGATGTGGGCAACAGGGAACTCTTGTCCATCAAGCTAGCCTTCCAGGAATGGCGCCATTGGCTTGAAGGTGCGGAACACACCATTACTGTATATACTGACCATAAGAACCTGGAGTACAATGAGGGGGCCAAGAGGCTCACTCCTCGTCAGGCCCGCTGGTCTCTATTTTTCTCGCGTTTTAGATTTGTTAGCACGTACACTCCAGGTTCCAAGGACATTAAAGCAGACGCTCTCTTCAGATGTTTTGAACCCGAGACAGCTCAGCCCGCACTTCCCGAGAGTATTTTACCACACAAGGTGGTGCTGGCAGCAACTGAAACCTGGGAAGATTGGGCAGTCACATTAGCGCCTCATCAGCTAGATGCCCCAGAAGGGAAACCTGAGGGGGTCCTCTTTGTTCCACTTCCGTTCCGTTTGCAAATCATGCAGCTGTTCCATACCCATAAGAACGCAGGTCACCCGGGGGTCACCCGCACTCTAGATCTACTCACGAGGTGTGTTTGGTGGCCTTCATTGGCCTCTGATTGCAGGGAATTGGTCAGAGAGTGTGTGGTGTGTGCCAGGAGCAAACCGTCTCGCCAGGCTCCAGTGGGTACCTTACAATCCTTACCAGTTCCAAGTGAACCATGGACCCATCTGTCCATGGACTTCATTGACGAGCTTCCCAAGTCGGAGGGTATGACTGTGATATGGGTGATCATGGACAGGTTCAGCAAGATGGCCCATTTTGTTCCTCTTAAAGGATTCCCATCAGCTCAAGTGTTAGCCGACCTCTTCATACAGCACATCTTCCAGTTACATGGGATTCCGGATGATGTGGTATCTGATAGAGGAGTCCAATTTATATCAAAGTTTTGGAGGGCCTTTTGCCGTAATTTGGGAATGAACCTGTCCTTTTTGTCTGGGTATCACCCACAGACCAACGGGCAGACCGAGAGGGTTAATCAGGCACTGGAACAATTCCTTAGATGCTATGTGGCAGATGTGCAAACGGAATGGGTTAAGTTTTTGCCCTTTGCAGAGTTTGCACACAACAACCTGAAAGGCGCTTTAACAGGCTTGTCCCCTTTTCAGGTTGTGTCAGGAAGGTCTCCTAAATTTTCCCCATTGCCGGTGTGTTCCTTTCCCTTCCCAGCCCTGGAAGATTGGCAGAAGGTTTTGAAGAAACTTTGGGGACAAGTAAAAGAAAATTTGGGAGTAGCCTTCCAGAATCAAAAGAAACAGGCCGACAAGAGACGGTCTGTTGAGTGGCACTTTTCTCCTGGAGACATGGTGTGGGTGTCAACAAGACATTTGGCACTCAGACAACCGTCCACCAAGTTGGGGCCCAATTTCATAGGGCCTTATCCGGTGGCCAAAAAGATCAATGAGGTCTCGTATGTGATTGATCTCCCAGCCAGCATGAGAGGTGGGAGATTATTCCATGTTTCCTTGTTGAAACCAGCAGTGTATGTGGATTCCCCCCCCCCCCCAGTGGTAGTGGAGGGCCAGACAGAGTACGAGGTTGGGAAAATTTTGGATTCCCGGCTGGTACAGAATTCCGTGCAGTATCTGGTCCATTGGAAAGGGTATGGGGTGGAGGTCAGATCTTGGGTACCAGAGGGTCGCATGCATGCTGAGAAATTAAAGAAGAGGTTCCATCAGTTACATCCTGAGAAGCCGGGTAGGAAGTGTCCGGAGTCCACTCCTCAAGGGGGGGGTACTGTGAGGAATAGCGGAGCCGCCGCCGCCGCCGCGCAGGGCAGCATGGCGGCGGTCTCCGCTTCCCAGCCGGCGGTTTCCGACTCACATACGGAGCCGCCGGCGCAGGGCAGGGCGGTCATCGCCGTGGCTGACAATATGGCGGCGGGTCCCGCAATCCAGCCGGCGGACTTCGGTGCGCGATCGTGCGCTGACCTGGGCTCTCTGATGTTCAGAGGCAAAGGGTCATGCGCACACGCGCGAGGCGGCAGGGCATTTATCTCTTGAGAAGACGGGTCAGCTGATCCGGCGATCAGCTGACCTCAGCCAGCCGATCCGGCGATCAGCTGACCTCAGCCAGCCAATCACATGCTGACTTCAGTTCCAGCCCCCTGGGCGGGCTGGTGGAACAGGGCTTCTGCATTTAAGTCAAAATATGTCATTTGCGCACTGTCTGCTGTCGTGAATACACATAGTGTTAGCGCTCAGACCTTAGCTCAGTTTCCCAGGTGTTGTCACCAAGGACGTCACACCTTAGATTAGGATTGTATTTTGTATATTTACCTGTGTTTTGACCTTGGCTTGCCCTGACTTCTTCTTACTCTTATCGCTCTTGTACTTCTGCCTATCTGATTCAAGTTGCCGACCCTGCCTGTTTAAACGACTCTGAATCAGCCTTCTGTTTCTGTACTGTTGCCGCCTCCACTGTTGCCGAACCTTTGCTCGCCTGACATTTCTCCCTTCAGTGGAACGTCTCCCACTGTAGGGCTATCTCTGAGGCTTGCCTCTCCGAGACGCCAGCCCTAGCAGACTATTACTGCCAGAGGCCGAGATTCCTCTCTTTGCCTGGATTGAGGATCTCACACACAGGGTTCCCATTCAGAGTTAACCACACCTCTGAGGAATCGCCATGTGGTGGATATTTCCATGATCTTGTACTATTATTACTGTTGTTATCGTTTATCTACTGTGTTAGGTGTCCAGAGGTTAGCCGCACTTGTATTATTGGTGATTCTGCAGATCATCAATAATCGGGTGACGTCTGTATTATTGGTGATACTGCAGATCACCAATAATCAGATTCTCTCTGTGTGCTGACACCGATCCTTACAGATTTAAGCTTAGCAATCCTTAAAAAGAAACCATAACCAAGAATTGAACTTCATCCCAATTAGTAGCTGATACCCCCTTTTCCACCAGAAACGTATTCCTTTTCTCTAACAGAGCTCTGTATGGCTGATTTTTGTGGTGAAACCCCTGCCACAAATGATGTCAGCGCCTCACATCACTGAGGTACTGACATCACACTGTGGGTGACATCACCTGCCAGCAGTAAAAATGTCACCATGTGATAAATGTCAGAATGTAAATGAGGGAAAGGAAAGATTTTACAATGAGCAAACACTGACTAAATCATTTATACATAATTTTTGTAAAAATGAAGCACTTTTTTTATTACATTCGTTTCATTGGAGTTCCTCTTTAAGCATAGAATCCCTGTTTTTTTTCATCTAAATGTATCTTGCAATTTTGTTAAAAATGTTGTGTATCATGCTTCAATGCACCTGAAATACCTTCTGAAAAATGAAGCAAAAGTAACAAGGAGGAGAAATGACAAAAATAAGTTATAAAAAAGTATACATATATATTTATATGACACATTTCCAGACTAGACTGTGTATGGATATATGACTGCATTTGAAACCCATACATCGATTTCAGGCAAATCAAACACAAAAGTGTTAAAATAGCATTAAAATGTTCATTTAGCACCACAGATCATCAGTATCCAGAACCCACTGAACTACTTTAGTGCTTTTAATGCCTTCCATGCCCCATTTTAAACTCTTCCTGAACTGACATGATGTAATTTAATGAAATGACTGTTTATTAAACCTAATATACTTGGCCCAACACAACCTCTGTATCTGTACTTTTCTTTGATGTGACACTTTTGGACCAAAGCCAAATAACATGCATTCCCAGTGGCCAGGATGGGACTAAGAGGACACAATAGAGGGCATTCTGGTGTTTTGAAGAAGGTTTCCGCTTCAGTGTGCCACCCTGTCTGAACATTGCAACAAAGGAAATGCCCTGATTAGAAGCTTTAACTTGGAAAATGTCTTTAGTTTCACCAACAATACCCAAGGGAAACAAGTTCAGGAAGGTCTGCCTATAGCTGCTGATGCAAACAGATATAGAAGCCCTCCAGGGATTAAGCCTGGCCACGCATGATTGCAAATTACTAACTGAGTTATGAGAGGGACTTGCTAGTGTGGCCACTCAGCTGCTAGGCTTGCTATAGGTGTTCCTGGATTTTAGACACACAAATGTATATTTGAATAACATTTTCTCAAACTATCAATAGAACAATCATTGCAAAAGAATAAAAAATGTGTGGAAGTTTTTAAAGAGAACACGAGGCAGATTGAAATTCAAAAACGGTATACTAACTTAAGAGAAGGGAAGCCTCTGGATCCTCTAGAAGCTTCCCACAACCTCAAGGAGACCACCACCAATGCCTGGGACCCTCTTTAAGATCACAAGCGCACTCCCCTTTGCACACAAGCGTGGCTGTACTGCATCTGCACAAGTATGGCCACACCTGTGCAGTAGCAGGGAGCCGTTCATGTACAAGCGGCTTAGGCTTCCTGCCCAGGCATAGCTGCACTCACGCAGGCATAGTATAGCCCAAGCTCACACATGGCAGGGAGAGGAGCCAATCTCTTGTTGGATATGTTCTGAGGATCTGCACACGACAATGGTGGGGTCCAGGAGGACGTGAACTTCCTCCTTTTAGGTAAGTATTTAATTTTTTTTATTTTAATCTACCTTGGGTACACTTTAAGAGATCTGTTTCCGATCTGATCTGATCAAATAAGAACATTTTATTAAAATGGAGTCTCAGATCTAAGTGAATTGTAATAATAATAGGATTAAGAAGTGTGACAGAGGGCCCGGAGTTGTATAGTGGCAGAGGCAGACGGCTGCAGTGTATATTGGCAGCTGCAGAAGAGGAGCATGGAGCAGGAGTTGGTAGGGCAGCAGGGATTAGTGTAGTGTAGCTTAGCTGGTGAGGCAGCAGGGATTGGTGTAGTATAGTTTAGCTGGTGGGGCAGCAGGGATTAGTGCAGTGTATCTTAGTTGGTGGGGCAGCAGGGGTTAATGTAGTGTATTGTATCTTAGCTGGTGATGCAGCAGGGGTTAGCGTACTGTACTGTGTAGTGCAGTGTAGTGTAGCTTAGCTGGTGGAGCAGCAGGGGTCAGTGTAGTGAAGTGTAGTGTGTAGTGTAGTATAGCTTAGCTGGTGGGGAAACAAGGATAAGTGTAGTGAAGGGTAGTACAGTGTAGTGTAGCTTAGCTGGTGGGGCAGCATAGATTAGTGTAGTGTATAGTGCAGGGTAATGTAGAACAGTGTAGTGTATCTAAGGTGGTGAGGCAGCATGGATTAGTGCATACCCCCCAACCGTCCCGTTTTCGTCGGGATTCTCCCGATTTGGGGGGGCCCTCCCGCTATCCCGGGCCCCCCTCTTGAGTCCCGACGGCTGGCAGAGAATAGAGGCGGAAAAACTGATCGAGGCTCCAGCCGCGGTACTGAGGGATGCGGGAGCCCGGCTCCAATACTTCCTCCCTCCCTCCCTCTCTGAATGCCCCCTAATGTATGTCCGTGTGCCCCCCTCTCCTCCCCTCCCTATAGGCAGAGTGAGCGCAGCGGAGCAGGCAGTCGGGTCCTCTTACCGCTGATGCACGCATACTGTCTCTGGCATTGGATCTCCATGTGCTTCCTGTTTACTATGACGTCACAGGAAGCACATGGAAGTCCGATGCCAGAGACAGTATGCATGCATCAGCGGTAAGAGGACCCGACTGCCCGCTCCGCTGCGCTTACTCTGCCTATAGGGAGGGGAGGAGAGGGGGGCACACGGACATACATTTGGGGGCATTCACAGAGGGAGGGAGGGAGGAAGTGAGGAAGTATTGAAGCCGGGCTCCCGCATCCCTCATTACCGCGGCTGGAGCCTCGATCAGTTTTTCCGCCTCCATTCTCTGCCCAGGCGCCCCCCCCCCCCCCACCTAAAAGTGGCACCCTCCTCCCCACCCACGGTGATGGGCATTCTCCCCCCCTCCACTGACAACCCCCCTAATTAATGTTAATCACATAAGGAGACACTGGGGGCACATTAGGAGGGAGGGAGGGAGAAGCTTAATAGCGTCCATGCGGCATCCATGCCGCATACGCATCCCCGGGCTGGTGCCTCGATCGGGTTTTCTTTTCCCCCCCTCGGCCACCCTCACCACCCTCCTCCCCCTCCCACTGGCACCCTCCCTTTCGGGAGTAATTAATTAAACATTTTTAATAAAAAATAAAATAAATAAAATAAATTAGTGGGCGTGACTAGGGGGTTGGGGCGTGGCCAGGGGTGTGGCCTAAGTGTCCCGCTTTCGACACTTAAAATGTTGGGAGGTATATTAGTGTAGTGTGTAGTGCAGTGCAGTGTAGTGTATCTTAGCTGGTGGGGCAGCAGGGGCTAGTGTGGTGTAGTGTATAGTGCAGTGCAGTGTAGTGTATCTTAGCTGGTGGGGAAGCATGGGTTAGTGTAGTGTAGTGTGCAGTGCAGTGTAGTGAAGCTTAGCTGGTGGGACAGCAGGGGTTAGTGTAGTGTAGTGCATAGTGCAGTGTAATGTAGCTTAGCTGGTGGGGCAGCATGGTTTGGTGTAGTGTTTAGTGTAGTGCAGTGCAGTATTGTGTATCTTAGCTGGTGGGGCAGCAGGGATAAGTGTAGTGTGTAGTGCATTGCAGTGTAGTGTAGTGTATCTTAGCTGGCCGGGCAGCAGGGATTCGTGTAGTGTAGTGTACTGTAGTATAGCTGAGCTGGTGGGGAAACAAGGATAAGTGTAGTGAAGTATAGTGTAGCTTAGCTGGTTAGGCAGCATGGATTAGTGTAGTTCATAGTGCAGGGTAGTGTAGAACTGTGTAGTGTATCTAAGCTGGTGAGGCAGCATGGATTAGTGTAGTGTGTAGTGCAGTGCAGTGTAGTGTATCTTATCTGGTGGGGCAGCAGGGACTAGTGTGGTGTAGTGTGTAAGTGTAGTGTATTTTAGCTGGTGGGGCAGCATGGGTTAGTGTAGTGTGCAGTGCAGTGTAGTGTAGCTTAGCTGGTGGGGCAGCAGGGATTAGTGTAGTGTGTAGTGCAGTGCAGTGTAGTGTATCTTATCTGGTGGGGCAGCAGGGACTAGTGTGGTGTAGTGTGTAAGTGTAGTGTATTTTAGCTGGTGGGGCAGCATGGGTTAGTGTAGTGTGCAGTGCAGTGTAGTGTAGCTTAGCTGGTGGGGCAGCAGGGATTAGTGTAGTGTAGTGCAGTGTAGTATAGCTTAAAGAGGAACTCCAGTCTAAACAAGCATACTGTCATTTAGTTACATTAGTTATATTAATTAAAATAGATAGGTAATATAATCTCTTACCCACACTGTTTTAAAAGAACAGGCAAATGTTTGATTTGATAATGGCAGCCATCTTTTTGGTTGAAAGGAGGTGACAGGGAGCATGAGACACAGTTCCAACTGTCCTGTGTGCTGATCACCCCTCCCAGTTGCTAGGCAACGTGAACAATGACATAGGAAATCCCATCATGCTCTGCACAGCATCAGGGAGCTTCGCTTCGCTAAAAATGCAGCTAAAAATGAGGCTTTGGTAAGAAAAACAAAGTTCTGATACTGTGAAACTGTTAAAGAAACACTAAGCCTTTTCAGTGCTGCTGAGTAGATTTTTAGTCCGGAGGTTCACTTTAACTGGTGGGGCAGCAGGGGTTAGTGTAGTGTAGTGCGTAGTGCAGTATTGTGTATCTTAGCTGGTGGAGCAGCAGGGATTAGTGTAGTGGGTAGTGCAGTGCAGTGCAGTGTATCTTAGCTGGTTGGGCAGCAGGGATTAGTGTAGTGTGTAGTGTAGTGCAGTGCAGTGCAGTATAGTGTATCTTAGCTGGTTGGGCAGCAGGGATTAGTGTAGTGTAGCTGGGCAGTGAAGCTTAGATCGAGTAGCTAAGAAAAAGGTCCATAAAATGCCCCTGCACCATAGACGCACCAGATTTACAATTTTTTCCCCCTGATTTCTGCCTTCTAAACCTAGATGTGTCTAATGGCCCATACTCACGGGCTACAATTGTCGCCGCAACACGCGGCGTGCGCATGTTGCGGCGACAGGTCGCCCATGAGTATGCGGCGTTGCACGGGCGCGCACCCTGAACTGTCGCCGGTCGCTGATGTCGCCAGGCGATTGAACCGCTCAATCGCCTGGCGACAGTCGCCGCCGCAACTCCGCCGCAGCTGTCGCTAGTCCGCGTGAGTACGCGGACTAGCGACAGCAACGTACATAAAGGAATACGGAGCTTCCGGCGGAGGGAGGAGGAACGTCGGCGAAAGTTCCGTCACACCGCTGGTCCCTCTTCCGCGTGTGTACGCGGAGGGACCAGACGAGGAGCTGACGCCGGCCTGTCGCGCACAC
Organism: Hyperolius riggenbachi; assembly: GCF_040937935.1. Lineage (NCBI taxonomy): Eukaryota > Metazoa > Chordata > Amphibia > Anura > Hyperoliidae > Hyperolius > Hyperolius riggenbachi. The sequence continues at coordinate 133,078,760 of NC_090651.1, forward strand.
GCTCACGTGTGTTGGCGACAGGCCAAAAAGTTGCCCGTGAGTATGGGCCATTATAGTCCAAAAAATATGGTACTTATGTGCGCTATGTAAAATACATGCCAACCTGTTTTTATTTCACAGAATGAGGTGAGAAGCAATAGGACTATGTGAGGAATGTGTTACAGTGGGGCCAGGTGAGTAAATCCAATCGTTGGAATGTCACATCACTATGCAGCCAGCAATGCGCTAGCTCACTCTTTATATGGACATTTGTACATTAGCCCAGGACAATATCTTATGCCAATGAACAGGAAGTTACAGGAAACTCATCATCATCACATTCTCAGTTTCATATAGTAGGGGGTCTGTACCGAGTAATTCATGCGGTGTTGCAACACTATCTTGATGTGGTTTACACTCATCCATTGCATTGTTTTATGGTGTGCAGACATTGTGTCTGTGTTCTTTCTCTCTCTAACCTCTAGTGACAGCAGTTATTCACTTGTAATGTGCAGGAAGTGTGTGCAGAGACTTTATCCCTGCTGATAATCACAGCAAATTGAGACCATATGGGATAAATATGTGATATTCTAAAATTACTCACTCTGGGTATCCAAATTTATAAAACTGTCCACATGCGCATAATTCCAGTGACCATTTGGCCTTGCTGCTTCAACAAAAATATTCAATAAGAGGAGCCAAATAGCAGTCAGCAATGTGCACTGAGGCAGTCAGCATGATTATTTAAAACTGAATAAGTAAGGCCATGCACTGAGATTTCCACATACGTATGATCTTTTTTAAATCATACAACACACCCAAGTGCACCAAATGTTGTGTACCAGTTTGATTAGAGGTATTTCACCAGGAAGCAGGAAATGTGGGCGCCTGCGGCTAATGGACTATTTGGGCGCCTCATAGGCACAAATGAAAAATATCGGCTGTTGGACGCCAAAAGCAGAAATTTGGCCGTCTGAAAATACTGGACGGAAGGAGCCAGCAGCGCAGAACATATGTAGCTGAACTCCAAGTAGCCAAACCCCTGATATTAGAGGAGGAATCAGAAAGCAGCACACGATAGGGCGCTCAGAGAAGTTAAATGGTCCTCACAAGAAATGGTCTTAGACTACTGTTTGGACTTGATGGACGAATGTCTTTTTTCAACCAAACTAACTATGTACCGTAACTACAATAGAAACATAAGACAACAAATGATTAGGGTAAGGATTTGATTGTGAGCTCCTCTGAGGGACATTTGGTAGCATGACTATGTGAGTGCTGTGACAGATGTCAGCACTATATAAATAGCCAGTAATAATAATACTATATACTTGATCTGTTTTCCAATAGTAATCACTCCATTTTTTGCCTTTTGAACAAAATGTTTTAGGGAATAAACATATTTTAAATTGCACACGCGCGCGATTGGTGAGCTGCTGAGAAACTGTCAAACCTTATTAACATCGCAAAGCACAAATGAGAGGCAAGAGAGCGAAAATGTGAGGACATCCATAAACATGGAATGCAAACTCATCTGGGCATCTTGGATATCATGTCTTTGGAGTCTCTTCAGCACTAGTTGCCAACTATTCAAATGTATGGGCTCTCTCTACATTTTCTGACGCCGGAAGTAGCTATAAGGACCTGATGACCTGATGATGATGGGAAAAAAGACTAATCAAGCTGTTAAAGTGAACTAGAGATGAAGCACCCTCATGTATTTTACCATATATTTCAGTGGGAACATTAGAGAAAACACCTACCCTGCTCTCTGTTTCATTCTTCACTGCTTAGCCTGCCTGTTATCAGCCCTGATAAAATCCCCGACTGAGCATTCAGTATGGCTTTGCTCAGGAATCATTATAGCTGAGTCTGTCATCTCTAAAGTCTTTTCAAGCCCAAGCCTGCCCCTTCTGGCTCTGCTATAATGACTCAGCTATAATGATTCCTGAGCAAGGCCAGACTGAATGCTCAGTCAGGGATTTTATCAGGCTTGCTAAAAAGCAGGCTGAGCAGTGAAGAATGAAACAGAGAGCAGGGTAGGTGTTTTCTCTAATGGTCCCACTGATATATATGGTAAAATACATGAGGGTGTTTTGTCTCTGGTTCATTTTAAGAAACTGAGAATATCTGTTCCAATTGATATTGTTGCCCTATACGTAAGAAGTAACAGTAGTGCTCAGTCAGTTCTCCTGTCATACCTCACCATAAACATGAACAATTGCCTAAGCTTAGCGTTCACATTTGTGTCTGAATGCCTTGAGGTGGCAGCCTTAAAATGCTTATCAGTGTACTCTGGAATGTTGTAACAGTGCTGGACAGCAGTCAGCAGGCTTCTTAAAGGGACACTTAAGTCAAACAAAAAAAATGAGTTTTACTCACCTAGGGCTTCTAATAGCCCCCTGCAGCTGTCCGGTGCCCTCGCCGTCTCCCTCCGATCCTCCTGGCCCCGCCGGCAGCCACTTCCTGTTTCGGTGACAGGAGCTGACAGGCTGGGGACACGAGTGATTCTTCGCGTTCCCAGACACATTAGCACCCTCTATGCTGCTATATGGTATATGATATATGCTATAGCAGCATAGATGGCGCTATTGTGGCCAGGAACGCGAAGAATCACTCGCGTCCCCAGCCTGTCAGCTCCTGTCACCGAAACAGGAAGTGGCTGCCGGCGGGGCCAGGAGGATCGGAGTGAGACGGCGAGGGCACCGGACAGCTGCAGGGGGCTATTGGAAGCCCTAGGTGAGTAAAACTCATTTTTTTTACTTAAGTGTCCCTTTGAGAGACAGGAATACTTCTTATAAGGTTTAATGAAACCATCTGGTCAGTCACAGCTGTATATAACCACTATCATTTACAGATTTGCAATAACTGCAGGATCTACAAAAAGTAAGGAACAAAAAAAAAACAAAACCATAAAATCGTTCAGCAACTGTCCTTGGAAGAAGATCTTTGTACTAATTACACACTATTTTTTTTATAAATTGGCCTATTTTTATAACAATAAAAAGCTTGAAATATAAATAAAATTCCAGTGCAGGCTAAGGAGATTAACGAAAATGAAAAATAAAAAAGAACAAATGCAGCAGACTAAACACAACCAGCTAATTCCATTGTTACTTTATAAACAGTGACAACCGTAAAATTTGTCTAAACCTAAAAACTCCAGCTAGGAGGCAAAAATCCCAGTTTCTAGCAAACGATCCAGCTCACCCGCAGTTTAAGTGCTTTCCAGGACCTGACCCAGTTCACTAACAATGATACTTGCTTGATAGCCCCAACTTCCCGCTTTTGGAGGCACCTAAAATGTTAGGAGAATTTTTACTTATCACTAATATACAGATGAACTGCAATATATCAAAAATGTTCTCTCTGCCAAGGGTTATAATTTTGCCCAATTACTCCTATGGTTACAGTTAGTATTAACCTCACCCCTGAAGTGTAGGACCCGGTAAGGACTTGCTGAGTGTTGGTTTACTTTAGCTCCAATTATCAGTAAACCTGCGGACTTGGTGGGCACTGTATCGGAGTGCTGTGCTATTTCACAAGGATTTACCATCTATTGCCAATTTTTCTCTAAACTGGATTATGGGATTTGAGGAAGGTCAGTTTTATTATCTGCTTTTTTTTTGTGGTTGTGATCCTTTTCATCTTTGATTTTTGTCAGGAGGTCACTCTATATGTACCTCTTCTTTTTAAACAGTTTTAAAACATTTTATTTTACTGTGGAGCCTCTGAAATACAAGTGTAGCTTTCCACCATCTTGAGTACAGGGTACATCCCATTGTTGTCTTGCCGATCTCTGCAGAGAGTGACTTTTTTACCCGAGTGAGGTTGGGTTTGTTCTTCTCACCTGCCTACTGTGCGGCCACTGCTGTGGTCAAATAAAACACTACACCATATTGACTCTCGCTCCTGTTTTCTTTGAGATTTTTATTTTGTAAGTTATCATTAATTTTGGGGACGTGGGAGGAAACTTATGCAAACACGGGGAGAACATACAAACTCTATGCAGTGCTAGCCAATTCACTCTTACCTTCACAGTTTTATTAACCTGAGGAAGCAGGTGGATGCCCGCAAAATGCTTTGTCCAGTTTTTAAATAAATTATATTTGTATCTAGTACCAGCCCTTATCTTGGGGTATGTTTTTCTTGCCTGTTCAACTGTTTTTTAATTATTTTACACATCCTTTGGGGTATCTCCCTCCCAGCTGTAAGGTAAAAGTGCTATCCAATACACCACCCTGCCACCCATGCATAGATAAGGAAAGTAATCATTTAGAGATTGGCTATAACCAAGGTAACCACTTTTAGTGGTAACTGCATATACAATCTTTGCATCAGGCCACAAAGAGGATTATTAGAGGAGGATAGAGGGATTTGCTCTCAAAAGAGGGACAGTTGTGAGCTATACTTAGCTGCGATGAGTTATTGCACTTTATAAACCATCCTTTTACATGTCTTCCTAAATAAGCCTAGAAGTAGTTATATAATGAAAGCAATGCTGATAATAAATCCTGAAGAAGGGCTGTGGAGGACAGGCACATCTGTTCCTGTGTTTACATCTCTCAGTGTCTCTGAGTCACCCAGACTTATATGAAATCTGCTGACACAGGTAGAAAGCAATAACAAAGTAGAAACGGTGATCTGAGGTCAATCGAAGGCTGTCCTTAAACAGATCTTTAATACATTTTCTGTAAATTGTGGAAGCTATCTCAGTAACCCACATTTCCACTGACACAGCTGTAATTAGATGTCATCAGGTCAAGGCTCCGCTTTCCCACTTCGTTAGAATTCACTAAGCTTCTCTGAGCCATTGCTTAGCAAGACTATTTGCACACCAATGGGAGCTGCAGTGTCGCCTGTGTAAATGTTTAGTTATGAATCTTTCACTAAGAACACATTAGGCCAGCTGCAGTTTGTGAGATGTGGGTTTTTTGGCAAACGGTCGCATTCAGCCAATTATCAGAAACACAGAGAGCCCTGCAACAGCAAAGTGTCCTCTTAGCCGTCAGAGATTGCAGATAATGACCATTCCTGGCCAGAAGGGCAGATGTGCTATTAAATGGTGTAAACTGTGAATGCAGTGTGTACATGTCTCACAGAGCGTACCATTTAAGTGCTAAAACTGGTGACAATCGGTAAGTGAAATGATGCTTTTCTTTGAATGCATTTTGCAGTGTTGGAGTTGACAAGTTTTCTTCAGTATTCTTTACCTGAGCTGTATCTAGTGGTGGGAAGCAGGGATGGTGCCCAAGTGCTTGAAAGTGCAGGGCTGCAATATTGCACTGAAAAAATGTTTTTCAAATTAGCACATGTGGCTGATATTTTAACTACGCTGCTAACTATTGCATTATAGTATGTTACGATAACTGGCACTGTCTTGGTTAAATGGGCACCCAAATAGGTAACGACCTGGTGGCTTTAGTGTCATCAAACTTATGCTTGTTGAGGAAGGATGTATTATTATTAATCTTTATTGATCCATCATTTCCCATGGTGCTGTAAAATTAAATATTATACATAATATAACTAATGCAAACAGTTTACTGAAAACAAACAAACAAACAAATAAAGCCATGAGTGTATCCTCGAGGTGAAGACATTATTGGGATTCCATGAAGCTTAATCCCCTAGTAAAATAGCTGTCAATGCTGCTTTTATTTAATGGATTTGTAAAGCAAAGGTTGTTTTTTTCTTTTCTTAAACATATCTGCACTAATACATTTTGGTTCTTATTGAATTCACTTTTTCTCCCAGGTTTTCTCTTAGGAGGTACTTTTTAATCCTCTGGCCCATATGCAATTACTGTATTTTTTGGACTATAAGACTAATTTTTTTCTCCCCCAAAAGTGGGGGAAAAAAGTCACTGCATCAAATGCAGGGTGTTTTGTGACTTGTGAATGCCTGCTAATATGAACTGCCGATGTCAGGGATTCTCTATACTGTGCCCATGCAGAGGAGGACACAGGGGGACACAAAGGGACGTAGAAGAGGACACAAGGGGAACACAAAGGGGCATAGAGTAAAACACAAGGAGGAGAGAGGCGGACGCATGGGGGACACAGGAGGACACAGGGAGACACAAGTTGTACAAGGAGGAATGATGCACAAAGGGGGCATAATCCACAGGATACCCCTTCACGATGGATGCACCACGTTTAGTATATATTTCTTCCCCTGGTTTTTGTCCTCTAAACCGAGGTGTGTCTTATGGTCAGGAGTATCATATAGTCCGAAAAATACAGTAACGTTTCCTCCTGAGTTTTCTCCTAGGTAATATTTTTTAAACTTCTCAATAAAATGCCTTTTAAACCATCAGCAATCAAACGAATAATCATAACAATTTTGATAGTATTTTTTACCCATATGTTGATATGTTTTCCATTGCAAAGTGCTGAAAAGTTATTTTAAACTGAAGATGAAAAATTACCTCCTAGGAGAAAACTTAGAAGAAAATGTTAGTTTTCCCTCTGTTTCAAATAACTTTTCAACATTCTGCAATTGAAAAAGTTGATGAAAAAGTACTGTCAAAATAATTTTGAGTATTTTCTTGCTTGCTGGTGGTTTAAAAGGTATTTTATTGATAAGGTGTGAAAATATCAAACATAAGAAAACTTTGGAAAAGAAGTGTTATAAATTAAAAAGCAACATCGCCATCTCTCCCCAAAGTATCGTCAACCCCTTATTCAACCATGCAGGCAGTCACGGTTCATGATATGCAGAGATATGCATATAACAGGGGCATCTCATGTCAAATAGGGTGAGATCCTGCCCACCATGTGTTCAATAACTCAAACGTAGCAGAAGATGCACAATTTGCAATTCTTCAGCTTAAAGAGAAACCGAGGCAGGTATTTTAAATCTTAAGAGAACACAGAGGCATGTTCTGTGCATAATTACATGCCTCTGTGTCTCTGTATTGCTGCCTCTAATCCCCCCCCCCCCCGGGTCTGCTGTGCCCCCCCCCCCTGAAAAAAGCGCTAAGCTTACGACAATCTGCTTGTCCCTAGCCTTGTATTTACCTGCAGCCTGTCATTCTATATCGGCTTCCCGATCTCTATCTCTGCCGCTGCCCGCCTCCATGTGCTTCCTCCAATCGGAAGCTAAGCTGCGACCTGGGAAGTACTTCCTGGGTCGCAGCTTAGCTTCCGATTGGACGAAGCACACGAAGGCGGGGGAGCCGATATAGAATGACAGGCAGGTAAAATCAAGGCTAAGGACAGGCAAATTGTCGCTAGCCTATTGCTTTTCTCAGGGGGCACAGCAGATCCCGGGGGGACTAGAGGCGGCAATACATTCTCTTTAATAAATTAGATTCTGTATATTATATACTGTATAATATGGTGCTTTGTGCCTTACTGGTAGCCTAAATACAACAGTGTTGGCTCAGTACTTGCTAACATGTCCTAAATCAAGCTGAAGAGGAGAATTTGGTGTTTTTTTTAGGGTATTTTTGAAATGTCCAAGGCTCCAGAAAGGAGAGAAGGTCATGAAAATATAAACAGTGGTAAGAGGGCACCCAGATATGATAAAACCGGGTTAAAACAATTGAAAAGAAAAGAGGAGGTGGCTTATCTCAAAGATGACACGTAAGTAATTCAAAATTGAAAGAATTTTAATTTGCTGTTACAAAGCATTTTGTGGGGACTTAAGATCCAATTTCCAGGCCAATTTTCAGTGCCTACAACGTTAATATAAAACAATACTCAATGATAGAACTGATAGCATTGAGTATTGTTTATATTAATGTTGTGGGCACTGAAAATTAGTCTGAAGAAGTGGGTGTTATGTCCCCACAGCGCTTGCCAGAGTTCAAATAAAATTTTTATTTTTTCTACTTAAGAAAGCGACAACAACTCAAAAGAGTCCAAACTCAAGAGAGTTCTTCACAGGCCTTATTGGTACTTATTAGTATCATTTTTCTTACCCTATTTCCCATACATATTAAACAATCTGGGCTCCCATTGTTTCTGCGTTTACTTTTTCAAGGTCCATCATATCTCAGGATCATGAGAAATCCTGTATCGTGTATGAAAGAGGCATTATGGGCACTGCTTTATATTAGTCAGCTGGGGAGGCACCTAACAATTCAAAATAAGGATTGCATTACAAAGTAATAGGCAAGTAATGAATATGGGTAAACAATACACAGACTTTATATGAGATGCATTTTGCTGGTAATCTGTCTTCTCTGGGTATAAAGGTCTGTAATTTGCCTTTGATAGGTTTGAAATGGTTTGAGAGGCTCAACCCACATGCCTCTAACCCTTTTTTTGTCAACTGTACTAACTCTGTATGCCCAAAGGGGAATGTACAAACATGACATCATCTATAACAAGACTTTTACAAGTGATTTATAAATATGATTAATGAGCTTTCATTTTACTTTCAAGCTCTTATATGCTTTGGCAACCTAAGATGTTCTAAAGTTCAAAAAGTCCCTTCCACTGATTAAACACTGCTCTGCGACTTTTCACATCATAATTTTATGATTAATGTCATTTTTCTGCTCTCTCTCTTGACGCCACACCAGGCAGGTCTCTTATCTACCACAATCTATGATATATGAAGTTCAAGCCAGGCCACTAGACCAGCATAAACACACACTGCTATTACTCATAAATTGATAACTAGTGTTGGCTGGCTAGTATACTGGTTAAGGGGACACTATTGACACAGGAGACCAGGGTTCAAATCTCAGCTCTTCCTGTTCAATAAGCCAGCGCCTATTCAGTGAGGAGACCTTAGGCAAGACTTCCTAACACTGCTACTGTCTATAGAGCATGCCCTATTGCCCTAGAGGATGCAGCTCTGGAGCTTTGAATCCACCAGGAGAAAAGCGCAATATAAAAGTTCTGTGTTTTGTCTAGTGAGGAGAAAAAAGATTCCTAACATGCAAATTTCCACTGACACAGGAAGGGAGTTTAATTTAGAGTATGAAAGCATCAGGATGCCGGTCAACGAACCACTTGCTAGCTTTTTGATCAGCAGCTCCTGGCTTTGATTGGCTCAGGTTATTTTCCTTCCTGTGTCAGTGGAAATTACCATGCTAGAGTAATATAATGCTTATTACTAGTAATAACATAATAATAATAATTCCTTTATTTGTATAGCGCTTTTCTCTTGTTGGGCTCAAAATGCTTGCAAGGCAGCCACTAGAGCACACTCAGTAGGCAGTAGCAGTGTTCGGGAGTCTTGCCCAAAGAACTCCTTACTGAAAAGGTGTTGGATTACTGAGTAGGAAGAGCAGGTCTCCTATATCACAGGCAGAGCCCTTAACCATTACACTATGCAGCATGAAATGTTAACGTTTGTTTAGCATTTTTCTCCTGTCGGACAATGCCTGATACATTAAAGTGTGTCAGAGGAATAAAAAACATTCATACTTCATCACTAACAAGTATCTAAAGGGTAATACTAGTATAATAGGTCAACTAAAATGGCCAAATAATGTACCAGGATTCCATAAGATGCAGGCCTTTGCCCATACTGCCTATACCCAGAAACAGTCATGGTGATTTGTTAGAAATGGGCTTTTTGATAAGTTAGGATTAGGTGTAAGAGAAGTACATACTATTGACATGCTTCTTATTTTAATATCAGCAATCATCTATACTCAGCAGGAAGTGACAAGGTCCTGCAGGAGAGGTATTAGAATCTCTAGTAACATGTTTGAGAAATTCACTGTCCAACAAGTCCAAGTTTCCTGCAAGGTCAAGTGTGTGTAGGGTCTGGGGCCTCATCAAAATATTGCAATTTGGCACTATAATTTGTAGTTGCACTTCTGCCCTCAATCATACAATTTCTGAAAGTGGTTTATACATCAAATAGATCACTCTGAACTGAACTTTCTGTCCCCTTTCCGATCAGAGTTTACAGTGACAGTGCAGTTAGTCATGTGACTGTCCTTAGAGCTACAGCAGACATCAGGTTTCCCCTGAAGCACAGGCTATTTTCCTTATAGTAAGTCTGCAATTGTAGGCAAATACGGTAAGTTATCTGAGGTAAATTCCAGTCCTAGCAGTGGTATAGCAATAGGGGGTGGAAAGGTTGCGACCGCATTGGGGCCCTTGGGCCAATGGGGCCCTGAAGGGCCCACCCTCAATCACAGTATTAGCTCTTTATTGGTCCTGTGCTGATAATATTTACTTCTGTAGATGCTTTGAATAGTAGTAATCATTAACAAACTGTTTCCCATCCCCTACTTGCACCTCTGACACTGTAGTTGTCCTTGTTAGGTTTTGGTGCGCTGTGTCAATTGTTATGTATGGAGTGCTTGGGGGGGCCCAATGTAAAACTTGCACCAACAGCTTCTTAGCTACGCCACTGAGTCCTAGTTAACTTCAGAATAAACTAGTGTAAAAGAAAACAATGGACGTGAAATAACTAGAGCCATGAGAATGGGTGTGGAGGAGAGTTGAAATATGACAGGGAAGTACATTGATGGAAACCCCAGGATGAGTGTGAATCTAAAGGGCAACTGCTGGAATTTTAGGTAAGCAGTCATTCTTTCCATCGTAAGCTTGGCCTGCATTTCAAATTAGTTTCTATGTTATTTAACTAAAGGTTTTGTTGCCATGTAATATAGCAGGGCTAATCTACATACATTATGTAACATAAATAGTTATAGTGGAAACAAAATATTCGAAAGCTTTACCGCATTTACCACAAAATTATATGAGAATGTACAGGACAGGCTTATACAGAGAGATCTATGCGTATTCATCTCTATAACCAGGAACACACTCACTCCTACAAAGCTCTTATTGTCCCCATTCATCTGGAGAAGCTCAGAGAAACTGAATCCAATGAGTTAAGAAATCAAGATTTGAGTTAATAGAAGTTTCTACCTGGCTTGTTTGAGGAGATGGACTACTTCTAAACTTGTCAGATTTCTAGTACTTAAGTGACATAAACATAGGAAAGTAATTTATACTGCATTCTACTCTGGGACAAAAGTACATATTATATGTATATGTACATATTTTAAATGTTATAATTTTTCACTATAGTGGTCCTTAGTGGCTATGAGAGAACATTGTCCATTCACCTCTCCATGCCTACAGCTCTACAGCACATAGACATTAAAAAGAATAGTACTCAACCAGAGCAGGATCATCCACAAGGCAATCTAGACAGATGCCTGGGGCCTGGTAGGTGTCAGGGGGCCCTAAAAGCCACTTTCTTGGACCACTCTTCCAGCTCAAATTATCTAAAGAACCATAATGAGGAGTCATACCTACAACCTTGCCTAGGGCCCTATTGAATCTTAATCCATCCTTATATTCCACTTCTACACACCCCACCCCTCTTTCTCACACACACAGTGTGGCAGGCCTCATAGTCACAGAAAAGCTGTGTTGTAGGCGGATAAATACAAAGATGGAAATATTGACAACCAAGGTCAGTGTTTGCCACACTGTATCCCCAGCATTTAACAGGGCCCCAGAGTTTCCAACTTGTACAGCAAAGTTCCAATTGCCTTTTATTGACCACCAGCCAATTCACAGCAGCTCTCTATCCTGTCAGCCTACTGATCCTCACTCTAATATTCTACCCATCTTAGGTGACTGATATTAATTGGAGCTCTGTTTTGTTCTAAACTTTATGCGGCCCATTCCGCTTGCATTTTTTATGACATTGACATATCTTATGTCTGGTATAACCATGTTAAAATGTCACATTAACAATGTGAATATATTATGTTCACAGTAGTTAAACATGACACAGAGTGAAGGCATTTTCAGCATCCTATGCAACAGGCCCCAAAGGAATTGCCCATCCAAACTGTTCTGCACATTCGGTTTATATGTTAAAGGACAACTGTTGTGAAAACATTATAAAATTGAAAGCGCTTAGAAATAAAATGTACATTTCTCCCAGAGTAAACACTATAAATTACTTTCTTCTTATGTCTCTGCCACACCAGGTAGTGGACATCTGACAGGTTCTGGACTAGTGCATCTCCTCATAGGGGATTCTCAGGTATTTCTTTGCCTGCAAAAGTACTTCCTGAATGACGTTTGTTAAGTCCGACTGCCAAAATAGTGTGCAAAAGAGGAGGGAGGAGGGCCGGTATGTTTGTACAGATGCAGGAAAACATACACTCTATACAACGTTGCCTGGAATCCATTTTGCAGTGGATTGTGAATTTTCACTTGTGCAACCTTTTCATGAAGCCAATGCTAAAGCGGAAATATTTTGGGCACATAATGAAAAAGCAGGATTAATTGGAGAAAACTCTGATGCTGGGAAAGACAGGAGGGATATGGAGGCTGCCATATTTAGGGTTTTTCCTTTTAACCACTTGAGGACCCACCCTTTACCCCCCCTTAAGGACCAGCGCTGGTTTGATTGATCTGTGCTGGGTGGGCTCTGCAGCCCCCAGCACAGATCAGGGTGCAGGCAGGGAGATCAGATTGCCCCCCTTTTTTCCCCCCTATGGGGATGATGTGCTGGGGGGGTCTGATCTCTCCTGCCTGCTGTGGGTGGCGGGGGGGCACCTCAAAGCCCCCCTCCGCGTTGAAATTCCCCCCTCCCTCTCCTACCTGCTGCCTCCCCCGGTGATCGGGGCTGCACAGGACGGCTATCCGCTGATAGCGGAAATAATCCGCTTTGTTTACATTGTACGGCGCTGCTGCGCAGCAGCGCCGTAAGGCAGATCGGCGATCCCCGGCCCATCAGCGGCCGGGGAACGCCGCCATGTGACAGGGGACGTCCAGTCACTGGCTGCACAGGACGGATAGCGTCCTGTGCAGCCTCGGTCGCGGGGGGGAAAGCAGGTAGGAGAGGGAGGGGGGAATTTCGCCGCGGAGGGGGGCTTTGAGGTGCCCCCCCCGCAACACCCAGGCAGGCAGGAGAGATCAGACCCCCCCTGCACATCATCCCCATAGGGGGGAAAAAAGGGGGGCAATCTGATCTCTCTGCCTGCAACCTGATCTGTGCTGGGGGCTGCACAGCCCACCCAGCACAGATCACTCAAAACAGCGCTGGTCCTTAACCACTTGCCGACCGCACGCTTATACCGTGCGTCGGCAAAGTGGCAGCTGCAGGACCAGCAACGCAGTATTGCGTCGCCAGCTGCAGGCTGATTATTTAGGAAGCAGCCGCTCGTGCCGATGGCGGCTCGCAGGCTAAATGTAAACACAAGCGGAAATAATCCGCTTTGTTTACATTGTACGGCGCTGCTGCGCAGCAGCGCCGTAAGACAGATCGGCGATCCCCGGCCAATCAGCGGCCGGGGATCGCCGCCATGTGACAGGAGACAGCCTGTCACTGGCTGCACAGGACGGATAGCGTCCTGTGCAGCCCGGATCTCCAGGGGGGGCCAGGTAGGAGAGGGAGGGGGAGGATTTCGCCGCGGAGGGGGGCTTTGAGGTGCCCCCCCCCCCCGCAACACCCGGCAGGCAGGAGCGATCAGACCCCCCCAGCACATCATCCCCCTAGTGGGGACAAAAGGGGGGCGATCTGATCGCTCTGCGTGCACGCTGATCTGTGCTGGGGGCTGCAGAGCCCACCCAGCACAGATCAGCTAAAACAACGCTGGTCCTTAAGGGGGGGTAAAGGGTGGGTCCTCAAGTGGTTAAAGGGGGGTAAAGGGTGGGTCATCAAGTGGTTAAGTTAATTAACATTAATCTAAAGTCTGTTAAAATATTGTATATTGTAGTATGTGATATTGTTAAAGGGAAGGTCCGAGCAACCTAAAAATAAAAAATCCACTTACCTCGGTCTTCCTCCAGCCCCCTCCAGTCATCCCAAGCCCTCACAGTCACTCAGGGAGTCTCCGGTCCCACGCCGCCAGCTATTTTCATTTTAGCTGACAGGCCCGACAGGCCTGGCCATGCGTATTTTTCTTTGTGTTCTCGTGCGCCTGTGCAGGAAGCTATTGAGGACGGGAACATGAAGAAGGATACTCATGGCCAGGCCTGCGCAGGCGCAGAAAGCCTGCCGACTCCCTGTCAGGGCCTGTCAGTGAAAATGAAACTAGCTGGCGGCGGGGGACCGGAGGCTCCGTGAGTGACTGCAAGGGCACGGGATGGCTGCAGGGGGCTGGTAGAAGCCCCAGGCAAGTAAAACTGATTTTTTTTATTCCTGGCTTAAGTGTCCCTTTAAGCACAAGGGGCTTTTCCTCACCTCCAAAATACAGCCGCTTACCTCATCATTTCCCCGGCCAACATATTGGTCAACTGAGGGTATGACTTTGGAGTGGTAAAGGTTGCAACAATGTGGCATTGGCACTGGGATTTGTGGGCGGTAGTGCAGTGCAGTGAATTATGGGACATTGGTGAATGGAGCAAAAGTGGCTCTAATTAGCCTTGAAGAGCATTGTTTTCTGGCTGGGTGGTGGTGTGACCCCAGAGTTGAGGTCCCCAATGTTGGGTACAGGGATGTTTTGGGGGAATGGAGAATACAGTGTTAGACTAGATAGAGAGGAGGAAGTGGGAACGAAATAAAAATCATGACCCAGAGTTATAAAGTAAATGTAATCTGTGACTAAAAAAAGCAAAGTAATTGGCGGCTTTGCTTACCATTCCCTGGTGTAAAATCATTTACAGGATAAAAGAAAAAGAAAATAACATCTGCATTAAACGCTTAGGTGGAATCATCACAGCAAGATATATTAATAGCAAATTATCCTTTATTGCCTCAATTTATTCTAGTATTATTAAATGCAATTGCCGTGATTATCCTGCTTCCTGTCTCTGTTTTTTTATTGAAATAATGTGTTCCAAAGAAGATTATCATTTGTCTTGCTCCCATTTCCTCATCCCTATCCAAATGAAATCCTCAAAAGCATTTCAGCATGCCAACTTTCAGTGCTTTCTTATTTGCCCCTTAGTAATTCTGGGCAGATATTGGTGGATTTCCTGCAATAAGCAACATACAGTAATGAGCCTGCCATTGCTATAGCTCTTGTTATAAAAGCCAAACGCCCATCTGTCATGCTGAGATTCCGGCTTCAGTGACACCTGAAAGCATTTAGCCAGCGGAGCCAGCATGGAGTCAAAACCCCTGTTTAATATGCTAATTTTGTCTCAGTGATTCAGTATTAAAGGCGGCACATCAGTACAACAGCCAACTGAGTAGCATTTTTAAACTAAAAGGAACCTGAAGTGAGAGGCATGTGGTGGCTTCCATGTTTATTTCCTTTTAAACAATACTAGTTGCCTGGCAGTTTTGCTAATATATTTGGCAGCAGTAGTGTCTAAATCACATGCCTGAAACAAGCATGTGGCAATCCAGTCAGACTTCAGTCAGAACATGTGATCTGCATGCTTGTTCACGATCTATTGCTAAGAGTGGCAGAGGATCAGCAGGACAGCCAGGCAATTTGCATGGTTTAAAAGGAAATAAATATGTCAGCCTCCATATTCCTTTCACTCCAGGTGTGCTTTAAGGCCATGTTTCTACTTTGTTTGAATTGGGGACACTATATGCATACAAACAACAAATTAGTGTAGAACTGACAACCCCTTGAAAAGCATTAGTGTCCAGAAAAAGAACTGACAGAATAAGCAGTTTTTCTGGCATCGCTCTTGTTCAACCATTAATGAACATTGCGTGGCCCTGAATGATGTGCCTGTTGTCCAGAGCACTTGATCACATTTAGTCTCACCCGGACCAGTGGAAACAAGTCCTATGTGAGCTGTGGCACACATCATACTTTCACATTAGGTTTGCCTTTAAATGAATGAATTAATACCATATCCTATCTCTGCATTGTTGATTTTATTCTTATTTTATAATATTGGTGTTGCATCATGATCAGTATGTACCCTATAAGTAGGGATGGCCCTGCCAAGGAGAACTCACAGAGAAGCATGTAATCAACTTGACCAGCTGATAGATTTCTAAGGTTCTGATTTGATGTAATGATTTCCTGGTTTACCACATGATCATGATCAGCAAATCAGAGCCCGGTTCACACTTGCATTAGGTGGCAAACGAATCAGTGAAAACGATCTGATTACTGGTCGATTGGATCCATTTTCACTCTGTTTGCCTTCCAGTACTTCCGTTCTGTTTCCCCATATCCCCCCCTCCCCCCCAGATGGAATTTTGCCTCTTAGGGTGAAGAAACATTCCGTTTTCTCATTGCCTCCAATGCAGGCTTCAGCATCCATTTCTGTTCCGCTGGGCCCAGCGCCCGGAAAAATTGGTCTAACAGCAAAATTGCGGTCCGTTCAGTGTATCGCGCGGAACGCATCCGTTCGAACGGACGAATATGAACGGATCCATAGGTTAACACTGGATCCGTTACAATCCGTTCCCTTAGAATCCGGGAACGGACCAGTTTTAACTAAAGTGAGAATCGGGCCTTAAAAAACAGCTGATCAAACTGATCACATGCTTCTCCATGAGTTCTCCTAGGCAGGGCTATTCCTACCTGAGTAGCTGGATAGTGTGATGGTTGAGGGCACTTGGGAGACCTGGGTTCAAATCTCAGCTGTTCCTATTCAGTAAGCCAGTACCTATTATTATTGATGTATATAGTGCCAACATATTCTGTGGCGCTGTACAAAGTAAATAAAACAATACATAATGATACAGACAATGATATACATCAAATATGGACACTGGTTCAAAACCCAGAACTGGTAATGACAATGACAAATGTAACATGATGAATACAATTTATAACCAGGGGTGCTCATTCGGATTCCGGATATCCGGGTAACCCGGATATCTGAACATTTTTATGCTATCCGGATCGGATTCTGGATTTCTATAGAAATCCGGAATAGCTATCCGCGGATATTTGGTCGCATAACCTGGATATCTGCGGATATCCGGATCCAAAATACTGTAACTAAGGAGATGAAGTCCTGGAGCCAATCAGAGGGCTCCCAGCAGAAGCTCTAGCAACCAATCACAGAGAGGAACCCTGCCCAGCCGCACCTGACCTCATTGAGCCAATCAGAGGGCTCCCAGCCTAAACCTTGGCACCCAATCACAGAAAGGAACACTGGCTAGCCCCCCTGTATAATAAGGAGGGCTGCCATGATGAGACATATCGTCTTAGATTGCTGAATGCTCACTGAGAGACATGCTCCAGTGCTGGTGGCCTAGCAAGGGGGCTGTACACAGTTATAAACCTAAAGCTGTTCAGTGATTAAACCCCCTTCACTACTATCACTACACTATTGTTAAATCGTTAATTAGCTTGATTGATGCCATACTTTGACAGTCAGAGTGTGTGCTCCAGTGCTGCTGGGCCTAGTAGCAAGGGCTGTACACAGTGATAAGCTGTTCAGTGATTAACCCCTTCACTATCACTACACTATTGTTAAATCGTTAATTAGCTTGATTGATGTCATTGTATGACAGTCAGTATGTGCTGCAGGCAGCTGCTATGTGTCTGTGTGTGTGCTGTGCACAGACCAGGCCACCTGCTGCCTGCTGGCCAGCTATTAGCCTTAGGTATAGGTTAGGTAGGTTAGGGATTAGGGGATAGGAGGATTACTGTGTTATTGAGTAGTTAGTACTGTAGTACTGCAGTCAGTGTGCTAGTAGTTGTTAGAGTAGTAGTACTACTGTGTTAGCTTTCTACAGAACTGCTGTGCTGTGAGCAGTGCCAGTGTGACAATTAGTGTGACAATTAGTGTGCACTAGTGTCTTCTCCTCTGCTGTCTGACTGTTACTCGCCACGTGTCACCTGTCATGTAAAACTTGCCACGTGTCACGTAGCACTTGCTACTTGCCATGTGTCACGTGGCACTTGCCACGTGTCACGTGTCCCATGCCATGTGTCACGTGGCACTTGCAAGTGCCATGTGACACTTGGCAAGTGCCACGTGCCAAGTGCCACGTGACACTTGGCAAGTGGCACGTGGCAAGTGCCACGTGACACTTGGCAAGTGCCACGTGATACGTGGTAAGTTTCACGTGACACGTGCCACATGCCACGTGACACGTGCTAAGTGCCAATTGCCACGTGCCACGTCCAGCATGCTCCTGGCACACGTTACACCTGCTGCTTTGCCCTGCTCCTGCTGCCTGTGCAGCTCCCACTGCCAGGTCAGGGTGCCACAGGCCACTGATACCACCTATATTTAACCCAAAACACAATTGCTGTGTAATTTTTTGGAGGTGTCTTGGCTGAAAACTGTCATGTCCCAGTTGTGCGGTTGGACTTTGGACACAATGGGCTTGATTCACAAAGCGGTGCTAACCTACTTAGCACGTCTAAAGTCTTTAGATGTGCTAACCAGGGTGCTAAGTAGGTTAGCACCAGATTTCTCAATCAGATCGCGCACAAAGTTTTGTGCGCAAAGTTTTGCGCGCGCAAAGTCGCATAAAGCTTTACGCGCGAAAAGCTTGTTTAGACGTGCTAAGGGGGTTTTCACAGGCGTGCTAACAGTTAGCACTGCTTTGTGAATCAAGCCCTATGTGGGCTGCACGACCGCTGTCTGGAACCTAGGCCTAATGTTAATTGACAGCCATTTTTTTTTTGGGTGGGCGGGATTTTAAGTCCCTACATCATCAATTAGTATTCCCCTTTAAAAAATAATGAGGCTACATGCCTCATATACCCTTAAGACCGTTTTTAAAACAATTTCAAGGGCACTTGCGGTTTTTCTATCCGGATATCAGAATACGCCCGGATAGCCCGGATAATGCGTTCTGATATCTGCATGAACGCGGATATCTAAACGTTCGGATTCGGATATCCAGATCCGGATCAATTCGGATTTTAAAAAGTGGTATCCGAGCACCCCTGTTTATAACAGAGTGCAAGCTATGAAATAAATAATAAATTCCAAGACACAAAAGGTTGAGAGAGCCCTGCCCTTGCGGCCTTACAATCTAAAGGATTATCCGGTAAGGAGCTCTTGGGCTAGACTACCTAACACTGCTACTGCATAATGACCGCGGCCTTGTGGCTGCCTCTCAAGCGCATTGAGTCTGACTGGAGAAGAGCACTATAGAAATGCTGGAATTATTATTACCTATAAGCTGCACTCACTGCAAATCATGTCTATGTAGCACTTGCTGCATCCGTTATATATTTTTTTTAAACCAGCAAGTTTATTATGGAATTAACAACAATAAGACATACAGGCATTATGACCAGTAACATAAATTGGTCAATCAATAAGTGACATGGGATATCTATAACATTATACAAGCCAACTCATAGTACAAGTAATTAGAGTAATGCGTATAATGACAAAGTTACATACATACTGTATGCAGGACACGTATTGATGATTAATTAGTGCAGCATTTGTTTGGGAGATCTAAAGAAGTTTGTGCAAAACGTGTTCTGATAAGTGGAGAGCAGATTCTAGCAGCATGGCCTGCTAAAGTTGCGGTATAACTATTAGTCACAGATAGTTGCCTGTATGTCTGGATTATATAACAAAAACAAAACTAACTGAAAATAAAAACCCCAACTACCAAAAAGCTAGGTAGATCCTTGTACCCTAAACAACCAATATAAACAAGAAACAGCTATCCACTAAGGTTGCATCCGTTATATTAAAACCATTGTTTTTCATTCTACCTCCTTTTTTAGATGAATTCATGATTTAATATGTATTAGTAATATATTAAGTATTTATAATATATATATTATCTTCATTAATCCATGCAGCATATCCCAGATCATACAGAACATAACAGTACGAAATATGCATTTTTAAAAAATAATATATAATAATTACTAGTACTACTACCAACAGTAATAGTAATAATAGCTGTACTTTTAGTTTGTAGTAAAATTACGTCTTCTATGTTATTACTGCAAATTTGTCTCAGCAAGTTGTGTGGCAGAGATTCACAAGATAACTGATACATCAACAGACAATATTACAACTGTCAGATGTATGCCACTATTTACATAATACTATTTCCTCCCATGTTACGTTGTGTTGACACTTCATCACTGTTGGGGAAACTGGGAACCCAAATGTCACGTAGAATGTTTTTCTGACATTTGGAATTTTACTGCTCTAGTGCATGTTATTCTCTTCCCTGGGATAAATCCATCTTCAGTACTATCCGCTTCAAATAAAAATGCAAAGGATGGAGGTAAACAGAAAAACTGTGACAAATGGACAAATTTATACCAGCCCTGGCGCCCCAGCTAGTCACACTAGGAATGATTGATACAGCTGCCAGCAGGAAGACTCTGTCCAGACACAGTCACAGAATAGTATGGATAAGCCTACAGCGCTGTGTATCCAATATTATTATTATTACTTAGTATTTATATAGCACCGACATCTTCCGAAGCACTATACATACTATATAGTCTTGTCACTTAACTGTCCCTCAGAGGGACTCACAATCTAATCCCTACCGTAATTATATGCCTATGTATGTATCATGCTGTGTATGTATCATAGCCTAGGGCCAATTTAGGGGAAGCCAATTAACTCATTTGTAGGTTTTTGGGATATGGGAGGAAACCGGACTGCCCGGAGGAAATCCACGCAGACACGGGGGGAACATATAGACTCTGTGCAGATAGGGCCCTGGCTGGTACT
Source organism: Hyperolius riggenbachi (assembly GCF_040937935.1). Classification (NCBI taxonomy): domain Eukaryota; kingdom Metazoa; phylum Chordata; class Amphibia; order Anura; family Hyperoliidae; genus Hyperolius; species Hyperolius riggenbachi. Next base: position 133,099,231 of record NC_090651.1, read on the forward strand.
TGAAGCGGGGGCCTGGCACTGCAAGGCAAGAGTGCTAACCACTATACCACCGTACAGTCACATGCACTTCCACTTTTCAATGATTGTCCCGTGTATGGTATTTCTCTGTCCTTGTATGGTATTCCCTCAGTGTGAAATTCTGCATGTCAATTTTATTTTGCATGAAAGACACCAAAAAGCAAAAACAACACTCACTTTTGTGGATCTTAGCCCTCTTATTTTTGTCTTCACTTGCACGGGCATCGTTTAGATTGAGCTCAGATTAGATTGGGCACTGATGAGATTGGAGCTGATAGAGGAATACCATATAAGGGATGACAGTTGAAAAGTGGATGTCTATGTGTATATTGGATATCAAAATATAAAAACCTTTATCATCTTGTTTTTCAAAGCAACAGAAAGTATAAAATGTCATGCTATTAAATCATGCAATACACATCACATTACATGCAAAGCAGGTAATTTGGATCACACTATGGTAAAATTGGCATCACATTAGCCGTAATGTTAATATCGGGGTTAGGTGTCTGGCACCAAATTAATAGTAGAGGTAAGGGAGTATTAATCGTTGAGGGGGGCACAACTATTGGTGGGGATTGTGTCAGTGGGGAATATGTCAAGCATCGGTAGAGGGAGGATAAGTGTGAGAATAGGGTTAGGATTAGTGTTTAACATTGGTGGATTTTGTAGCGGGGGCTCGGTTAGGCATTGGTAGAGGGCAGGGAGGGTTAGTGTGACAATAGAGTTAGGTTTAGCGTTTAACATCAGTGGGTTTTGTAGCAGGGGCTCGGTTAGGCATTTGTAGAGGGCAGGGAGGGTTCGTGTGAGAATAGGGTTAGGATTAGTGTTTAACATCAGTGGGTTTTGTAGCAGGGGCTCGGTGAGGCATTTGTAGAGGGCAGGGAGGGTTAGTGTGAGGATAGGGTTAGGATTAGTGTTTAACATCAGTGGGTTTTGTAGCAGGGGCTCGGTTAGGCATTGGTAGAGGGCAGGGAGGGTTAGTGTGACAATAGAGTTAGGTTTAGCGTTTAACATCAGTGGGTTTTGTAGCAGGGGCTCGGTTAGGCATTTGTAGAGGGCAGGGAGGGTTAGTGTGAGAATAGGGTTAGGTTTAACGATAGTAAAATATCAGTTTAAAATATCACTCAAATCACTGATATTTTACTATCAAAATTACCACTTCTCAACAGTAGAATATCTGTAATTTTACCAATATTCAACAAGTGACTATCTCTGGCGCCCACATTTCTGCAGTGCCCTTTTATGGTTTATAAGACATTGAATAATCAATGCACAATCAGGAGACAAACAAAGGCTCACCATAGACAAACCATTAGAATCCCAGCAAAATGTTTCCCCAGACCAGGTTCTTAGCATGTGCTTGCAATATTGCTGGCTACAGGGTACACCATTCGCATACAACTGCTTGAACCCTTGTGAACTAGAAAGGTATGACAGTAGACTGTATCTGTCTCTCAGGCTACCCTAGCTGCTGCTGCTGTGTACAAGTGGCAGGAATAGACACTGAATAACACTGACTTATGGAGTTCCTATTCCTAAAACAAGCCTTCTAAAACAGCCACAGCTAAAGGGAAAATGTACCATTATTCATCTACAGGAATTGGTTTCTGGTTATTTCAATTCAATAAGGACATCTGGAGCATATGATAAAGGTACTACAGTATATGCTCACAGGTCACCAGGGATGACCAGGCAAGAACAAGATTTCATTTTGCCTGCAATGAAACTGAACCAGCATGTTAGTGGGGATGGGCTATTGCAGAGAGTGTTAACTTACCTATATCCCTGCCTCTCGCTGATGCGCTGCACGCTGCTCTCCATCTTCGTGACACTTTTATGGCTGTGAAGGTGGAAGTGTCAGGATAACACATTGGTTCAGTTTCATAGCAGGCAAATCCGAATCAGGTCACCTCTCTACAACCTAATAGGTAACACATTCTTATTATTGTTGTTATTATTATTATTGGATTCAGACCTCTGTTTAACTTTCATCCCGTAGAAATCAGGCTGGAAAAGGTGGTGGAAGGGACTTTATGATCTCTTATGGTCATGCCTCCTTATTTTGGAATGTTCTGAATTATCGTTATCCAAAATCTTCAGCCAAGTAACTGGATAAACCTGTAGGTTTATTTCAGTAGCCTTTTGAAAGGAATTTAACCAAAAACATCAAAAAGATGTCTTACAGGATATAACCGAGGATGATAGGAGAAATGGGTTCTACTCCACATCAAGGGTATCGTTCTCCTTAGCATTTAATATGTCACATTGTAATGGCTGTATTTTCAGCGCACCAGCAATGTGCGAGAAACATCAAAGACGGTGTCCATGGATGTTAGTCATTATTTCGCCTTTCATATACATACGTAACATAAACTCCCCGTCAAGAAAGTGGTTTGACTTATGTGCTTTCAGTTAATCTTTATGCACATTGTACAGCTAGTAAGATAATGCAAAACATAACACATCTTACCTAAATATGCCAACCATAAAGATATATGAATTGCGAAAGAAAATAATTTTCATTTGGCGCTCAGGTCCTGGCAGCCCAATCTACATTTTTGTCTTCACATTACAAAAGTGATGAAGAGCATTGCACAGACACCTCCGACATAGCCTTATTTTGGCCATATGGACCATAAATACGTTTCCAAGATGTCTGATTGCTGTTCTTCCTGAGATCGATCAGAAGTGAGCTGCCTGCAATTACAGTGCCTGCAAATATGCATTTATCAACTGATCCAGCTGAAAATGGCCAGAACAGCTGGACAACAAACTTATATCTGTAGTTTCTTAAATAGTACTTGTTGGTGATTTAGTTTAAATTTGAGCATTGTGGTATGTAGGGTTGGAACGGAGCAGCTTAAAAAAAGCACAGCAAAAATAACAGGAGCTGAGGCCGTCTGCTATCTGAACTGCGGCTACTAATAGCGGGCGCATGGGGGGGTTAAGGTTAGTCGCCACTGGGGGGTTATTAGTTGTCCATCAGGAGGTGTTATTAGTTGTGTGGGGGAGTTATTAGTTGCCTGCCAGGGGGGTTATTAGTTGTCCAGGGGGGTTATTACTTGCCCAGGGGGGGTTATTACTTGCCCACCAGGATGGGTTATTAGTTGTCTGGGGGGTCATGGGGGGGGCGGTTCTGAGAGTAGGGAGAGGTTAGGTCATAGTGAAATATTGGCATACATTACCAATACTTCACTATATCAATTAAGTAGTAGCATATTGGTAAATTTACCGATATTCTACAACCACTATTTTATGCGTCCTTGACCCATTTTTTTCTGGATTACGCAGCACTCAACTTAGCATGCAACACTTTCAAATGTATGCAGGTTGGAACCCTCTGTTGGCGTAGATAATCCAGGCCTGCCAGATCACTTTTCTCCTCTTGCTATCTCCATTGTTCTTTAGCTCACAAGGCGAATATGTTTACAAATTTTATCCCACAAATCTGCAATATCAGATTAGATGGTAACTCAACAAACCAAGTATTGACTTAAAGCACAAGGCACATCAAGAGTCAAGCTGCACCTTGGAAGTTGAAAATTGTCAAGCTGAAAACTGTTCATTCTACAAAACCAGTAATCTCCTGATTCCTTTTAAAAAATCCACACATACCTCCTCTGCAATGTACGCGCCCAACCACTACCACAGACCCTGTGACATGCGCCCCTCCCCTCTCCTTTAACCTTACGGGGTGGGTGATGTTTTGCTGTGTCTTATGCCTTGTACGGCATGGACTCAGCTGCTGCACACTTAAAGTACCCCTGAACGGGGATTTTAAACAATATACTTTTTATATATTATTTGATTTCTTCTGCTGTGACATATCACAGCACAATCCTCCTCCCCCTTCAGCTCCCCCTCTAGAGGCGCTGTGCTTTATACACATTGTAAGGATCCCTCCTGTAGCATATTCTGTCCGTTGCAGTGAAGCTGCAAACGGACAGTTCTGGCGTGTCTGTTTGCATTCAGTTGTGCATTTGCAATGGGTCTAATTGTCATTTGCAATCGCTCTGCAGTTCTGGGCAGCTCAGGATGCTGTCATCATTCCACCAATTGCTTGTTGCAGCTGAGCTGCGGCCAGATTGCCCTGGATTTCATGCATGCATGGTGTTACATAATTCTGCATGTATTTCTTATGGGGGTCCTTTGCATTCACAGCCAGCTAGCAAATGGTAATCAAGCCAGCTCAGGATTGAGTGATTACTATTCAGCTGTGTGGAGATTTGCATACCTGCATCCATTGGCTGATGCCAGCATAAAAGTCTGCCTCCCATTTCATACCCCACCCGTCATAGTGGTCAGTACACTGATCTACTGGGCACCTTGTTACTCTGTATAGTTCTGTTATTGTAGTTCTATGCGACCTTATTACTTGTGCTTTAGCTTGATAAATATATATGCAGATTTGCTAATATAGATTTATCCGTTAGTTGAGCTGTTTGTTATTTTTCTTATTATTGTGTATTGCCTAGTTCCATGCTTGATGGACGTTCACTGCATCTGCGGTGGATCAGTGAAGTCCATTATCCAGATAGCTTGGATTCTGCCATCACCACGTTGGTAACTGTAGTATTCCTGCTACTCTAGTTTCTGGAAATGTAAGTATATGCTGCAGTTGCTAATAGTTATGTTTTATTCTGTAGTCTTGCCTGGGTGAATGCTTGCTGGTGACTGTTGTTAGCCTGCTTGCTCTGCTTCTGTGGACGTAACTGTGAGCTGTGGTTGCTAGTAGTTACGCTCCAATCTATATTCCTGTCTTGTACCTGTCTGAATGCTTGCTATCGCTAAGGCAGCACAGTGAGAACTAAGGCAGCGCAACATCGCACTGTGCTGCCATTGTCTTTTATTTGTAGTGATATTGGAAGCCCAGAGCTACAGATGCTCTGGGCAGCCTGTGTAATCTCTTCCATTATCCAGCTCTTAGCCTTGTTGTACTGGGTGGTCAGAAAGTATGACCCCCTAGCATTACACACACACTTCTAAGTTACTCCTGTTGTATTTTTGCCTGAAGAAGCGGGCTTGAGACCCGTGAAAGGCGATGCATATTTTTGGAGTAAGAATTAAAATTTTTGATCATATAGAATCGTTGTGCTTGTCCTGGGGAGTTAAGTCCACCCTTACCCCCATCTTATTTTGTTTTAAATTTATGATATGTTATCCTGTTGATGCCTCTGTTACTTCCGTAGCCCCTCTATTCGCTGCTCTACTTAGTTGTCGATGATGGGCGGGGAGGAAGTGTCAGTACTTCCTCCTCTCTGCCCGTCCTTAGCTCCGCCCCCTGCACATCGTAGCTTACAGTTCCGATCTCAGACTGCACACAGTGCACAGGGGAACTGCGCTGTGTGCGGGCTTGTGATAATTGAGATCAGAGCGATAGTGTACTAATATACACTATCGCTCTGATCTCAATTATCACAAGCCTGCACACATCGCCGTTCCCCTGTGTCCTGTGTGCAGTCTCAGATCAGGAACTATAAGCAGCGAGTGCAGGGGGCAGAGCTAAGGACGGGCAGAGTGGAGGAAGAACTGACACTTCCTCCCCACCCATCATCGATGCTGTGCTCTAGCTGAATATTTCAGCTGAGCAAAACAGGGGGCGGAGGGAACTGAAGGGGGAGGAAGGTGCTGTGAGTTATGTCACAACACCACAAATTAAACAGTATATTATTTACTGTCTGGTTCAGGGGTACTTTAACTGCTGTGTGTGCAGCTGCATCCAATACAACTGCCTATTAGTATATAAGGTAGATTAATCATGTATGGAGTGTGAACTCTCCCTAATAGACTGCAGCAAATGTAAAAATAGCAGGCACCATATGAAATTCATTAGACTGTACATTTCCTTTGAAACATTATCATGACATCCTTTTCTGTTTCTGGTTTTTCCACAGTATAATGACAGTTTTCAATAGCTGATGATGGAAAAGGGCTTGAATTGTTTCTCCCTGATAGGCAGTTATGACCCTAAGTGAATTAGCTAAAATACCAAGAAAGCACCAAAACAAGCTCTAATGCGACATTAAGCATATGGAAGTAATATCCACCATCAGGGATTACAAGGTCCAGCAGATGAATGACCTTACCAAAATAAGCTCTAGATGAAGTCATCTCGCTGTAACACAGCTCAACATCCACTGCACACGGAGTGGTACAGTGACCAAAGGGAAAGCACTCTTGCCTCCCAGCACAGAGTACCAGGTATCATTTGCATCTAACTGCATGATATGTTCTCCCAGTGCTGGTGTGCAATGGTGATGAGTCTGAATTTCGGCATGGTAGTAATTTGACATCGAAATTAGGAAATACGATATGAAAAAGTAATGCAAGTAATGTAAAATTTCAGACAATTACAAAATTAATTTTGCATGTAATTGTAATTGTGATCCGTAATTTCACAGTGATGTGTAATTTTGCAAAAACATAACTTTCTCATGCCCATAGATTTAAATGCAATTAGGCAAAAAAAATTCTCATGCCCCATAGACTTTAATGCATGTGCAAAAATATGTTTTCTCATATGCGAAAATGTATTTTCTTTTGCCCCATGGGCTGCAATACATTTGTGCAAAAACAATGCGAAATTACGAAAAAACTAAATAACTCATGAAATTGTACTGATAATCACAAACATAATAGCAAAAAGATTCTTGAGTATATTAGGTGGATTATTGCTGGAGGTAAATATTAAAGACCAAACAAATAACATTGTACTTTTACGGGCCTGTTTCCACTGTGCTTGCCATGTGTCTTACGTAATGTGATACTGGCACAGCTGTGATGTGAGATGCATCTGACTCCAGTGCGGCTCCAGCGTCAAATTTAGGGGGTTCGCAAGGGGGGTACGATGGCTGGCTGGTGGTGGAGTCCATTTGGGTGATCAAAATCAATGTTTGTAGGGCGAGCTTTAAGGTACATACACACGTCGGATTTGCGCAAACGACCCGCCGTTTGGACATCCAAACAACCGGTCGTTTGCGCAAATCCGACGTGTGTACGCACCATTAGATATTTTTTGCCTGACTGATAAAGTTGGCTACTTGGCTAGTTTACTGGCATGCTTTTTAATATTTACTTGCTAGAAAGATGCTCCTGTGTGGACAGGTCCCAGACAAATCACTCTAGCTCCCAGCCTCTGTCTCACGACTTTACAAGCCTGGGGAGGGGGAAGAGGCAGGAGGGAGAGAAACACTGTGTGTGTAATTCCTTATGTTAGTAGCAAAGATATGTTAGAAACTAAGCTCTAGTTTATTGGCTAATTTAAAAGGAAAACAGTAAGCTTTCAGCTAGTAAGCCTTATTCAGACTTCTATTCCTATTGACTGATAATGTTGGAATATACAATCAGAAGGTAGAAAGATTTATTTTGCATATATAAGTATGATCCCGATGCATTAAGTATAAGGGATCTTGCAAGGACTGTAAGGTATTTATGGCATATAGATAAGACCCTTGGCTTACTTAATGCCTACATAGACTCAGGCTGACATGGAAGGTTTTTTACAGACCCTATCCTCTTCACTGTATGCTGCTGGAGCTTGGAAACGAAGTAACTGTATGTTGTGGGGGGAGGGGGGCACAGTGATTCCCAGGGGGGCCAGTGCCCCAGCGTGCCTCAGTGTAGCACCACCCATGTCTGAATCCTTCTGTAGGTGCCATGAACGCCTATAGGGATTTGTGTGCATGATGCAGAAAGCTGCATGATTTTTTTCCCCCACATGCGAATTGGATGGCAGCCAAATGATTTCAATAGGCTGTGTTTCCCTGTCCGAATTGCATGCTAGGAAATGCTGCAAGTTCAATGCCTGTAGAAAATGGCCTTTACTCTAAAAGCTTTACTGTTATTTATGTGGCTTTAAAAAACATGTGGACACAGTCAAGTGAATTCACTTTTCCAAAACATTTGCACACATTTCCTTTGTGGTTACTGACATGAGCTTAAAATACAAACACAGTTTAGTTGCCTGCCTTCAATTATGTTTCTCCACAAAGCACTTCAACATAAGCCACATTAGCATTTGAGATGAGTTTACAATGAGTTCACTATGCATGTCCATAGATCTTAGGCTTTAACAGCAGAGAAATAACTTTAGTTACAAAAAAGCTCTATAAATACTGCATTGAAAATGCTCCATTCTCTTCTATCATATGCATTACCATAAAAACTAAAATTGTTAGCAATTTAAGAAGCAAGAAAACCTTCAATGAAAAAGCAGCTAATGCAGCATAAATCTTGTCTCATTTGCATATGTTACTCTCACACTGCATCCAGCCATGTTTGACCAATAAAGGAACAATATTTGGATCATAATATGCCATGCATGCCATCGTTTTAATAGATTTCTGTTAGATTTCAATTTGATATCAAACATCAAATCTATGGTAGATATCATAGTAAATGTATGTCCACTTAAAGTAAACCTGACGCTTTAAAAAAAAAAAACTTACCTAAGGAGGGGGAAGGCTCAGGGTCATATAGAACCTTCCCTTTCCTCTTCTGATTCCTGGTCCCCTCGTTCCAGCACTCCCTCCTCCATTAGTATTCTCAGACCGATGGGTCGGAGACTAGTCTCTTCCGCAGCGGGAGGCTTCAGAACTCATGCTCCCGGGAGCGGGGGGCTCTGTAGCGCATATGCATGAGTGCGCTCTCTAGCGCACTTGCACACGCACAGTACGAAGCCGCCTGTCTTTAGGAGCCCTATTGCTCCCAAAGACTTCAAAAGCCTCCCACGGTGGAAGATTTGAATGGGGGAAGACAGCACTGGAACGAGGGGACCGTGAGAGAAATGGGAATGCTCATTAGGACCCAGAACAAATTATATATTGGAATCCGGTTAATTGTTTGGGTGGTGTGGGGGCAAATTTTTGATTCACCTGGATTAATCTGACAATAAAATGTATACTTTTATAGTTGTTGAGTGGCGGATTGCTCTCTTTTGTGGAAATTATTAGGACCCAGAGCCTTCACCCTCCTTAGAGAGGAACTCCAGTGAAAATAATTTAATTAAAAAAAGTGCTTTGTTTTTACAATAATAATGTATAAATGATTTAGTCAGTGTTTGCCCATTGTAAAATCTTTCCTATCCCTGATTTACATTCTGACATTTATCACATGGTGACATTTTTACTGCTGGCAGGTGAAGTCAGTGGAAGGAGATGCTGCTGGCTTTTTTGGCAGTTGGAAACAGCTGTAAACAGCTGTTATTTCCCACAATGCAACAAGGCTTCCACAGTGTGATGTCAGAACCATGGTCCTGACATCACAATGTGGGAGGAGTTTTACCACAATGTCAGCCATACAGAGCCCCCTGATGATCTATTTGTGAAAAGTAAAAGATTTCTCATGGGAAAAGGGGTATCAGCTACTGATTGGGATGAAGTTCAATTCTTGGTTATGGTTTCTCTTTAAATAAGTATCTGTTTTTTTTTTCTTTGAGGTTTCTTTAAGTTTCACTTTGCCTTACTACATTTGCTGTAATTTCTGGAACGTACGTTAAAAAGGGGCGCTGGGAAAAAAGGGCGCGGGGTTTTAAACGATAAGCATGGATAACGTTTAAAAATGTATTTCACTGTATTTCGTTTAAAATTAATGTTTTATAAAGTTATAAATCATTAAATAATGTGCATTAAATCGGCAATTGTAAAAACGTTAATCTTCCGTTTAAATAGTGAAACGTATAATAACGTTTAATTTTTTTTTACTAAGTAACCCTCCCTGTACCTACCCCTAACCCCTAGACCCCCCTGTTGATGCCTAAACCTAAGACCTTCCCCCCCTGTTGGTGCCTAATAACCCTCCCTGTACCTACCCCTAACCCCTAGACCCCCCTGTTAGTGCCTAAACCTAAGACCCCCCTGTTGGTGCCTAAACCTAAGACCCCCCTGTTGGTGCCTAAACCTAAGACCCCCTGTTGGTGCCTAAACCTAAGACCCCCCTGTTGGTGCCTAAACCTAAGACCCCCTGTTGGTGCCTAAACCTAAGACCCCCCTGTTGGTGCCTAAACCTAAGACCCCCCTGTTGGTGCCTAAACCTAAGACCCCCCTGTTGGTGCCTAAACCTAAGACCACCCTGTTGGTGCCTAAACCTAAGACCCTCCTTAGTGCTCACTGTATTGTGTGTAGAATAATGTTTTAAAAACAGTAAGGGATAAAATATATTACAATTTACATTACGTACTGATCGCTTTGTTTCGTGAATAATAATGTTTTACAAACAGTAAGGGATAACATTTAAAATAATGTTTTATTGAAATAAGAAACGTAAATCATCACAAGCAGTTATAAAACATGAAAAATCTTCGGGCGCCGTTGGAAAACGTTATTATTCTCGGGCGCCCTTTCTTCCTGTTCGGCGCCCATTAAACGATAATTATTATAGGAGTGAATGGCGGCGCCCGATTTGTCCACTAGCCTCCTGCGCCCTTTTTTACTGTTACCACTGTAAGTAGCCTCTAGCTGTAATTTTTTAATCAAAATCTCTACTTCTGCTACCTGAAGTTGCTTCGGTCTTCCTTTAAAGGAAAAAAACAACACATTTTGATATACAGTATGAGCAGTAGTAGTTCTCAGTAAAACCATGTACCATTGAAGAAATTATTCTTATCAATATGAATTCAGTTCACTCTCCCTCCGACTACTAGAGGCCAAACCAGGATTTTTGGAAAACGGTATCTAAGCCGAATGTATACCTACCAACCATGTACCCAATGACTCACCCAATGCGTTTTCATTACTTCAAAAAAAAAAGTCTCTCCTAGTAAGACACAACATAGTCTTTTTCACATTCCAACTCCAGTCAAACATCTTTAGGTTAACAAGCTATTCAACCAGTATAATAATGTTTCCAAACAGCTTCTCCCTCTTTAAGTAGATATATTGAAAAGATTTGAGAACGAAGTAAGCGGCCTTGATAAAATTTCAAGCTGTTTTTGAGATAAATCTTTTAACTATTTTTAGCAAGCATAAATTTAATTTAAAATACATTTAATGCATAAAGTCTCTTTGAAATTTAAACAGAAGACCTGTTTAATACATAAAAGTAAGCAAAGTGGTCTGATCATCTGGAATGAGAAACCTGCAAGTGATTTTATAATAAACCCCTTTATTAAGTGCCTGAGGCTATTTCTGTCCTTCATTTCTGTACAAAGCTGCTCTAATGTTTTTTTATATTCTCACCACTGCAACTGTGCAATGAAGCCCCATAAACACACTCAACAGCGGTCTTCTAGGCTTTCACAACTTTTCTTGTGAAACACCTAAAAAAAATCTCTTGCTATTGTTCAAGCAGCTGATAAGACTGATAAGAAGTCAATTCAACATTTGGATTTACTTCTTATCAGTCTTATCAGCTGCTTGAACAACAGCAAGACATTTTTTTTTAGGTGTTTCACAAGAAAAGTTGTGAGAGCCTAAAAGACCGCTGTTGAGTGTGTGTATGGGGCTTTACTTTGACAGGGACCTGAGAACCTCCCCCTAAAGGAAGTTTTGTAAATGATTTGTGATCTGCGGGGGACAGTATTCAATTAACTTACAGACAGGGGTTGCTCCGTAGTCCCTGTCTAAATAAGGGGCATTTACCTTGCAGCTGTCAATGTCGCAATGCCATGGTTCAAAGTGCCCACAATAACCAGCGCATCCCCAGCTAGTGTGCATGCCAGAGATGCAGCCTACCCAGCCGCTAGTACATGCAAGGAGATGTAATCATTAATGTATGCACTAGCGTTCGGGGATGCTACAACTCCCAGCATGCATCAGCTGTTGGGATGCTACATGTCCTGGCATGTGCAAGCCGCTGTGGATGTACTGGACATCGGGGGCACTTTGAACCGCGGCATTGTAGCATTGAAATCTGCAAGACTGATGTCCTCATAGAGACGAGGGCTATGGAGCAGCCCCCGTAGGTAAGTTAATTTAACGCAGTCCCCTCACAAAGCACACATCATTTATTTACCTTCCCTAGGAGGAGGTTCGTTACAAATATTTTTACATAAGAGGTGCTCAGGTTGCTTTAACCACTTGACAACTGAGGTGTTTTCCCCTTGAGGACCAGAGGAATTTTCACCTGTCAGCGCTCCCCCCATTCTTTCGCCAATAACTTAATCACAACGACTTGATCTATATCTTGTTTTTTTCACCACCAATTAGACTTTCTTTGGGAGGTACTTTATGCTAAGAATTATTCTATTCTAAACACATTTTAATTGGGATAATAAGAAAAAAATGGAAAAAAATTATAATTTTTCAGTTTTCGGCCATTATAGTGTTAAAATAAAAGGTTATACTGTGGATAAAACCCACACATTTTATTTTCCCATTTGTCCCGGTTATTGCAACGTTTAAAATTTTTCCCTAGTACAATGTATGGTGCCAATATTTTATTTGGAAATAAAGGTGCATTTTTTCAGTTTTTGATCCATCACTAATTATAAGCCCACAAATTAAAAAAATCATACTGTACTTGTATACCCTCTTCACATAACCATTAAAAAAGTTCAGTCCCTAAGGCAACTATTTCTGTATTTTTTTAATGTAATATATATATATATATATATATATATATATATATATATATATATATATATATATATATATATATATATATATATATATATATATATACAGTGGGTTGCAAATGTATTCAGCCCCCTTGAAGTTTTCCACATTTTGTCATATTACTGCCACAAACATGAATCAATTTTATTGGAATTCCACATGAAAGACCAACACAAAGTGGTGTACACATGAGAAGTGGAACGAAAATCATACATGATTCCAAACATTTTTTACAAATAAACAACTGCAAAGTGGTGTGTGCATAATTATTTGGCCTCCTTTGATCTGAGTGCAGTCAGTTGCCTATAGACATTGCCTGATGAGTGCTAATGACTAAATAGAGTGCACCTGTGTGTAATCTAATGTCAGTACAAATACAGCTGCTCTGTGAGGGCCTCAGAGGTTGTCTAAGAGAATATTGGGAGCAACAACACCGTGAAGTCCAAAGAACACACAAGACAGGTCAGGGATCTAGTTATTGAGAAATGTAAAGCAGGCTTAGGCTACAAAAAGATTTCCAAAGCCTTGAACATCCCACGGAGCACTGTTCAAGCGATCATTCAGAAATGGAAGAAGTATGACACAACTGTAAACATACCAAGACAAGGTCATCCACCTAAACTCACAGGCCGAACAAGGAGAGCGCTGATCAGAAATGCAGTCAAGAGGCCCATGGTGACTCTGGACGAGCTGCAGAGATCTACAGCTCAGGTGGGAGACTCTGTCCATAGGACAACTATTAGTCATGCACTGTACAAAGTTGGCCTTTATGGAAGAGTGGCAAGAAGAAAGGTATTGTTAACAGAAAGCATAAGAAGTCCCGTTTGCAGTTTGCCACAAGCCATGTGGGGGACACAGCAACCATGTGGAAGAAGGTGCTCTGGTCAGATGAGACCAAAATGGAACTTTCTGGCCAAAATGTAAAACGCTATGTGTGGCAGAAAACTAGCACTGCACATCACTTTGAACACACCATCCCCATTGTCAAATATGGTGGTGGCAGCATCATGCTCGGGGGGTGCATCTCTTCAGCAGGGACAGGGAAGCTGGTCAGAGTTGATGTGAAGATGGATGGAGCCAAATACAAGGCAAACTTGGAAGAAAACCTCTTGGAGACTGCAAAAGACTTGAGACTGGGGCGGAGGTTCACCTTCCAGCAGGACAATGACCCTAAACATAAAGCCAGGGCAACAATGGAATGGTTTAAAACAAACATGTGCGAGAATGGCCCAGTCAAAGTCCAGATCTAAATCCAATCGAGAATCTGTGGCAAGATCTGAAAACTGCTGTTCACAAACGCTGTCCATCTAATCTGACTGAGCTGGAGCTGTTTTGCAAAGAAGAATAGGCAGTCTCTATATGTGCAAAGCTGGTAGAGACATACCCTAAAAGACTGGCAGCTGTAATTGCAGCAAAAGGTGGTTCTACAAAGTATTGACTCAGGGGGCCGAATAATTACGCATACCCCACTTTGCAGTTATTTATTTGTAAAAAAATGTTTGGAATGATGTATGATTTTCGATCCGCTTCTCACGTGTACACCACTTTGTATTGGTCTTTCACGTGGAATTCCAATAAAATTGATGCATGTTTGTGGCAGTAATGTGACAAAATGTGGAAAACTTCAAGGGGGCCGAATACTTTTGCAACCCACTGTGTATATATATATATATATATATATATATATATATATATATATATATATATATATATATATATATATATTGGAATGTGGGAGGGAAATATTAGTTAAGTTTAGGTGTAAATGTAGGTATTTGTATTGAATAAATAGTTTTTTGATATAGTTTTACTATTTGGCCACAAGATGTCCTCAGTCATTATTTCCGATTCACGTACGCAATGACGTGAATCGGAAGTAATGAGTGCACAGTATTAACAGGACAATACAATGAATGCCGGCGTCTCACAGACGCCAGCATTCATTGAATCGGGGACTTAGATTAATCATTTATCTCCCCGCTAACCGGCGGCAACGTTAGCGCGGCCCTGGGACTTCAAGCACAGGGGGGCAGAACTTGATTGTGTTGATAGTGGAACATTATCTTGATAGTGCTAATAGTGGAACTAGATCCACTTGATAGTGGAACATTGTAGAGAGCCAACAGGGAAGTCTGGATGGGCAGCACCTAACATACTCTTTTTTTCCTTTCTTATTTTTAAATATGTTTTTAAGCATAATGGTGTACATGTGGGGAATAGAAGTAAGGGGGCTCACAATTACTTCTGTGGAAAGTGACTGCAGTTTTCCATAGGCGATTTTTCGTTTTAACTGTGTGTTTTCTGCGCATTCAAGCACAGTCAGCTGACTGTGGGCAAAGGGGTTTAAAAAAACGGTGTGCACTATAATGCTGCATGCAACAATTTTTTTCCCCTGCATAAAGGAGCCACATTAGATGTGAACAAGCCCATTGATTAATATAGGCTGTCACATCTGGTGGGATTCTGCATATGGGGAAACCGAGTGTGATCCCTACAAGTGCGTCCCCGATGTAAGATCTCCTGGGTGGTGTACATGTAATTAAGGGGCCAGGAAATGTAGGTGCAAGGTAACACCGAAAAACAGCTCACCGCAGCTATTGCTGGTGGCCGAATTACGTTTTTTTTGTAATTTGGGCTCCGTCTGACTGAGCGCTACTATAGCTGTAATTTTAATAAATGAAAAAGCCACTGAGCATCATGCATTTGCATGGACCATGATAGTTTATCTGGAAATTCTCACTCAGTAATGTAATGCTTGCTTCCTACTCAGAATGTGGAGCTGTGTAGGAGGCAATTAATATATTGGTAATATTATATATATATATCTGGCTGATTTCATTTTTTTGCTTCTATAAAATGCTTCTTGCCATCTGATGTTTTTTCCTCCTTGGCTCCCCCTTGTGGGATATTTGTGAGGTTGCCCCACTTTGTAGTAATAATACCATTTTTGTGATAAAATCAGATTCTTCTTACTATTAAGGGAATTCAGCAATTATCTGTCCACTTTACAACCAGTTTCACCCCTTTAAACTCCTTCAAATATGATCCTAGAAGATTAAACATCAAGTCAACATGAGATTTGGTCCGAATGGATGGCAAGAGATTAATTTGTCCACATACGGTGACATTTCTGTTTTATGAACACTTCTGAACATCAGTCCAGGACATTAAATGTCAGTTCTATGTGAGGGGATTAAAAAACTATAGTAGGATATCATCAAGACATACAATACAACCATATACAGGGCTACTATGAAAGCAAGAATTATTTATTAAATTCAAAAAGGGGGGGGGGGGGGGGGGATTCCATCAAAAGATGAAAACTGACCCCAGAGGGCACATTATAAACGTGTGATATATTCTGTGATGAGTAACTCAGTGGTCTTCATATATCTGCCAGTGACAGCTCGCAGTATATGAGGAACTTGTTATATATGAGGCTACATTCATTGACCAACAGGCAAAGACATAGCACAGCACAGAAAGTGTTGGCGTTTGAATTCGTAAGATTAAATTTGGAAACCCGAATTCTCCTTGTTCACTTCTTCAGGTGCTGAAGTGTGAGGTGTGGGAGAATTCGGGTTTCTGAATTCATTACAATTTGAACACCATCACTAGTCACAGGCACTCATACAGTTAACATTTGCATCATAGTGTCAGTTAGCTAGACTGTTTGCAGAACTCTCTGTTCATATAAAATGCCTAGAAATCTCCTTCACACATTAGAAATGAATAAGTAACTCTGCAGGAGCGGCGTTCTAACCCATTATAGCCAATCAGAGTATTTTTTACTAATTAGGTTTAAAGGAAATGAAATTAGCAAACCAGCAGGCCTGTTCTATCTATAAACATCAAACAAACTGTCAGATGTAACCTAATACTACACTAATGCTCATACACAGGGGCGTAACAATAGTCCTCCTGACCCCTGCCATCATGGGGCATCCCAGGAGCTGGCGGAGGGGGGCTCAGGAGGGGGAGCCAGGGAGAGACAGTTTTGTTTGCTGTTAATGCAGAGCAGCAACAGAGCGCTATACATTACTTGCTACCAGCAGCGATATAGGTCCTCTTTACTTCCTCTCCAGTTTACAAATGCGGTGCAGCCAGCCAATCACTATACAGCTTTGTTCTATCCCTGTCACATGACATGGGACAAAAGGCAGATGGGGTTGTTTCATGAACAGGAACGTGCTGCAGCAGCGCAAGTTAAATTGCCTTACATGCGTTAATTATACTAGAGCAAGTTGATGCTCCCGTGAGCACGCTACTGGCAGCGTAGTGTGCAATCCTTAGCAACGCCCGATACTTTGAAAGGCTGCACGATAGTGACTTCACTAGTGCCGCCTCTACCACGTTAATTGATGTAGTAGCGCAGCCACCGCCCACGCTAGTGCACTATCACTTGGCCGTTGCTAAGGAATGCCTGCTAAGCTGCCAGTAGTGTGCATAGTGTGCCCACGGGAGCTTTAAGTCGCGCTAGTATGATTAGCGCTCATAAGCCCATTTAACTCGCGCTGCTGCAGCAAAATCCTGTTGATGAACCAACCCCAAAGTGAATAGCTGGCTGCAAGCCACTTGTAAACTGGACACCCCGGTGTCACTCTGCATTATGTAAAGGACCAAACCCCCTAGCTCCCGGTCCAACCCCCACCCTGAGATAAAGGTTTTGGGGGGGGGGGGGGGTGCAAGCCTACAGATCTCAGTGGGGTTGCCATGCCCAATGTAGCTTCACTCCTGCTCATAGACCAAAATACCCCCAACATCTAAAAATATAGACTGGGCCCCCTTAACCAACAAACATATGAGCACTAACATTCCCCTGTTTCCTTCCCCGTAATATTTGAAAAAATATGGCAACTTACACCTACATATAAGGGAAATGCACACACTGCACAGGGTGTGGTTGTTACATAACAAGACTGTGAGTCATTTACTCATAGTAGTGGGATGTGCTTTTGTCATGGATGACCATGAAGGTTCTAGAAGCAGTCTGTAAGCAGTTATAAAAAAAAACACGACTGAAGTTGCTTTAGCCAGAATAATGCCTAGCCTAATGCTGGGCATACACGGTTCATTTCTGATGCTCGATACTCCGCTCGATCATGTTTGCCACTCGATGCTGCGGTAGATTCTCTTATCTTCTGCTCATTTTTCTTATCTTTTTCCATTCACTTTTATCAGGAATCGAGCGGCAAAGTGATCGAACGGGAGATCGGACGTGTCGGAAATGATCTATCTAGCCATCTATCTGCCTCAAAATCGAGTCGTGTATTCCCAGCATTAGACTCAAGCAACATGTTAGCCTCAAATTCTGTGTAAAACTGAAGAAGATGCCAGCCAAGTGTTTACAACTGTTGAAGGACATGTATAGCTACAATGTGATGTCACGTGTACAAGCGTCTGAATGGCATGAACATTTAGCTGAAAGTCAAGAAAAAGTTGAAAATGGCAAATGACTGGGTCACCCTGTCACAGCAGCTACAGAGAAAAACATTGAGAAAATAAATGAACCTGAGGTGACAGTGACAACCACACAGATAAATAGGCTGTGTTGCTTTTCTTTTTTTACCTGAAAGACAGTGGCGTAACAATAGGAGGTGCAGCCCCTGCAGCCGTGGGGCACTCTCAGGGCTGTTTTGGGGGGTAGAAGGGGTCGCAGCGCATGAGGGGAGAGCATTGGCCTCATACATCGTGGGCCACTCTCCCTCTCCCTCACCTTGGGCTCCCCCCTCCAGTGGCAGCAGCTGGGCAGGAACACGGACATACCTTCATGCATTCCACCGCTGGAGGTTCCTCTCTCTAAGCATCTGATGCTACTTCAGAAAGTAGCATGAGGCAAAGACTGGACCTCCACGGTGGAATGCACGGAGGTATGTCCGTGTTCCTGCCCTGCTGCTGCCATTGATTAATGCTGGAGGGGGGAGTGCTGAGGGGAGAGCCCAAGGTGAGGGAGGGGGAAGTGGTCCCCCCTCCCCAACGATGTGGGTGACCAATGCTTTCTCTTCATGTGCTGTGACCCTGGGGCACCTATGCCTGGCTAGAGTGAGGGCACCTATACCTGGCTATACTGAGGTTTCCCATGCCTGGCTATACTTAGGGCACCTATACCTGACTATACTGTGGGCACGCATGCCTGGCTATACTGGGGGCACCTATACCTGGCTATACTGGGGGCACCCATGCCTGGCTATACTGTGGGCACCTATGCCTGGCTATACTGTAGGCCCCTATACCTGGCAATACTGGGGCACCTAAACCTAGCTATACTATGGGCACCTATACCTGGCTATATTGGAGGTGGCTATAATGAGGGCTCCTATACCTCACTATACTGGGGGCACTTATACCTAGCTATGCTAGGAGCACCTACACATGGCTATACTGAGGGCACCTATGCCTGGCTATACTGGGGACAGGCACCTATACCTGGCTATCTGTACTGGGGGCACCTGGCGGTGAGCTTCGTGCACCAAAACCACCTGCTTCGCTACCTATACCTGGGGGTGGGGGGGGGGGCCCATCCAAATTTTTGCAGAGGGGCAGTGATTTCTAGTTACGCCTCTGCTGAAAGAGATTCGTTCAGGCATGCAAGTGATTGTTTCTCTCCAGTTGGGACCTACTCAGACTATAGCGTAGCCCTCACCAATAAAGAATGACAGTTGGTGGTCCTGAGTGGTGGCAGTGCTTGGTCCTCCACCCCCACCTGTATTGCTCACTTCTGCTTGAAGCTTATAACATCCTACAGGTAATGCAGCTTGCAGGTCACAAATTAGTGGTAGATGGGGCCTGGGGACTGGCTGCCCGCACTGCCCCTGATTCCAAATCACCACTTGAAACTGAAGGTCTCCATGTAGCATAGAGAAGATAATTCAGTTCAGCCCATGCTAGATTCGGTAGTGCAGGTCTGGACACATTTACCGTGTCTTTAAATTTGCTGATTGCGTTAACCCTGCAGACCAGGTAAACAGCAGATGCTGCTTCATAAGTAAGCTTTGCCTTTCATTGCGCTTGTGCATTTATATTTGGGTAGTAGTGGTGAGTGGTTTCTCTTGTGGTGAGGGCACTGGGGAGGGCTGCCCACTCTTCCCCCCTGTGGTATAGCGTATGGTTGGTAGTCCTGAGCAGTGGCGGCACTTGAAGCCCCCTGTATTGCTCACCTCTGTTTGAAGGATTTACAGCCATAAAACTCTTGCCTGGTAGAGAAAAATATCTTGCTGAAGGTGATTTGAATGATTAATAGTTCATATATTTTAGAATCTGGAACACTGAAAGACTGTATTAGTCATATGAGACAATACGTTAAACCTACTTTTTAAAACAAAAAAAATCTGGGATTTTAAAAAAAAAGCCATTTTCAGGAGTAGGAGGGTATATACAATTGTTTATCTTGTCAGTTTATTTTCACCTTGAATTTCCTTTAATCATTTAGATGCCAACAGTCGTGGTGCAGATCGATGATGCAAGACCAGTTGAATATGAACCAAGTTTGCACAACTAGTCCTCAAGGATTTGAGTCAGGAGCATAAAGACGTCTGAAAATAAATTTCCAGTGACATCATGAAATAGCTGATAGTGGAGCTGGGCTTGAAGGATAAGCTCATCATACATGATGATAAGTGAATTTTTCACCAAAATCCAGAAGGAAAGAGACAAACAATGCACTGGAAGACTCCCGCATCAGTAATCATGAAAAAAGCAAGGATGAGCAAGTACAAAATGCAGGCAATGCTGATTTTTTTTTTTTTAAATCAATCATATGGTAAATGTTAAACTGGTACCAAAGAGTCATCAACAATTAACCAGCAGCACTATTAGTACAAAGTTGTGGCTAAGCTTAAAGGATGACTGAGGAAGAAGAGACCTGATCTGTGGAATAGGAATGTTTAAGCCCACAACGCATTGTCTGTCTGTAAAGCAATATCTGGATGATAAGAACACCCCAGTGTTGGACCATCAACCTCCACATACAGGGTCACTATGAAAAGTGTGCTGCTGATCCTACATGATATATTAAGAGAAACATTGATATGCTGATTAATGATGCAATGTTGAACGGCCTCATTACTAAAAATACAGTTGACTTTTTGAGTGTGGAATCTCCTAGAATACCTTTATTGTACTTATTGCCAAAGATCCATAAAGGTCTGGAAAACCCACCTGGTCGCCCCATTGTGTCCACCATAGGTTATTGCTTCAACCCCTATCTAAGTTTGTGGATGTGTATTTGTGTATTTGTAAAGGCAATACCGGTGTGTTTAAAGGACACCACAGACTTGTTGCATAGATTGGAAGCACTCGGGCAGGTGTCAGGTTTGGTCTTAGCCACACTTGATGTACAGAGCTTATTCACCTCAATCCCGCATGAGGAAGGGATGGATGTGGTAGAAGATGCATCACTGGACACCACAATGAACCATCACCTGACATACTTTGTCCTTGATTGCCTAGAGTTAGTACTGAGGAATAATTATTTTAAATTCTGTGATGACTTTTATTTACAGAAACAGGGCACTAGCATGGGGTCCCCTGTAGCCCCCTATTTTGCTAACCTTTTCATGCATAAACTAGAGAAATCAAAGTTTATTGAGAATCCCAAATATTGTCACGATACACGGGTATCTGCGGTTTGTGGATGATATCCTTATTTTATGGAAGGGTCCATTGGAAACTCTGAGCAAAATGGTGGATGAGGCAAATCATGTGCACCCAACCATTGAATTTACGTTGGAACATTCCACAGAGGTTATCTACTATCTAGATGTGGCGATCTCGGTTCACCCCAGGGTTTACATACAGATTTATATACGAAACCGACTGATCGCAACAATCTTTTAAGAATGGACAGTTTTCATAACTCTACGGTGGTGAAAGGTATCCCTAAGGAGCAATACCTTAGGGCAAGGAGAATCGCATCCACAGACCAGGGATACAGAGTTGCTGCAGAATGGATTACTAACAGATTTCTAGAGAAAGGGTACAAGAAAGGTGAGCTTGAGAAAGTGGAGAAGTGGAGGTGGCTCAAATCCCAAGAGCTGACCTATTGAATAGTAGTAGACAGGGAAACAACCAGAGTAAAAATAAGATCCCATTCGTACAGACATTTTGTAAACAGTCTGGAATGATTAACCACTTTACCCCCAGGCGTACGTATTTCTCCGTCCCTTTTTCCACCCTGTTAACACCAGGGATGGAGAAATCTGTACTTTCTGCGCTCCCGCCGCTGCCCGCGCTCCCGCTCGCTCATGCGCGCACTCCCGCTCGCATGCATGCCGCTGCCCGCTCGCCCGGAGATCAATGTTCCCGTTCGTTGATCTAAGCCCCCGCAATGATCAGCGATCAATGTGAAAAAAAAAAAACTTTCCCAGCCTCATAACACTTCCTGCAACGGACGCTTGCAGGACGAATAAACAAAAAGTTACTGTGGCCATCTTGTGGCCAAATAGTAAAACTACACCCTAAAGCATTTTTCATATACATTACATTACATTTCATATACATACATTAGTTATATACTAAAAATTAACTCATTACCTCCCACACTCCCCAATTTTTTTTTTTGCAATTAAAAAAAAATAAAAAAATTTACAATTAAAAAAAATACATAAAAAGTTACCTTAGGGACTGAACTTTTTAAATATTTATGTCAAGAGGGTATAACATGGTTACTTTATAAACTATGGGCTTGTAATTAGGGATGGACGCAAAACTGAAAAAAATGCACCTTTATTTCCAAATAAAATATTGGCGCCAAACATTGTTATAGGGACATAATTTAAACGGTTTTATAACCGGGACAAATGGGCAAATAAATTTCATGGGTTTTAATTACAGTAGCATGCATTATTTAAAAACTATGAAGGCCGAAAAATGAAAAATAATACATTTTTTCCCACATTTTTTCCTATTTTCCCATTAAAACACATTTAGAATAAAATAATTCTTGGCATAATGTCCCACCTAAAGAAAGCCTAATTGGTGGCGAAAAAAACAAGATATAGTTCATTTCATTGTGATAAGTAATGATAAAATTATAGACGCATGAATGGAAGGAGCGCTGAAAGGTGAAAATTGCTCTGGTGCTCAAGAGGTAAAACCCCTCAGTTGTGAAGTGGTTAAGGGGGTCGTTATGAAGTATTGGCCCATACGTCAGCATGACCCAAGTTTTGGAATGTTATTCACCGAGCCACCTTTATTCTCCTACAAGAAAGGTAGAACAATACGTGATAGGGTGAGCAGGGTTGATCTGTCAACCATGAAACAATGTACTAGTGACCTGACAGGGAAAAGGGGTACTTTTCCCTGTTTGGAGTGTAATTGCTGCCATGCAATTATAAAAGGCCCTTATGTTAAACATCCCTACTCTGGTGTCAGAATAAAAATTAACTCAATGTATACATGCAACAGCATATTTGTTGTCTATGCCTTGAAATGCCCTTGTGGGGTGTTTTATGTAGGCAAAACCACCAGATCAGTAAAAACAAGGATCCAGGAGCATAAGGGTGACATTTGTGTTTATAAGCCAGAAGAAAAAAACTGTAACACCTCAGTAGCCCGACATTTTTTTAAATGTGGACATAGGGTGTCACAGTTAAGATGGCTCGTTTTGGACCACGCACCACCGTTGCAGAGAGGTGGGAACAGGGACCGGATCCTCCTACAGAAGGAGGTCCGGTGGATGAGAAAGTTGAAGTCCATCAACCCCAAGGGGATGAATGAAATGTTCAGCTTGATATGTTTTTTTATGATGCTGTATTATGTGTTGCTGATTTAATTTCTCTCTCTCCAATCCTCAGGTATTAATGGGACACACACCATCGAGATTGGTTGGGGGTGTTGGTTGGAGGGTGGTAAGATGGATCTGTGGTCCAACTATTTGCAACAGAGGTTTTCCGCATTATTGTCTGTGATAGGTTTACCTAAAATGCAGTCATTTGATTTGTTAATCAGGTTTACCGAGGTAGACGGATATAGTAGTGCCTCCGATCATAGCCCTAAGGGGTTAACAAGACTTTGGACTGTGTGATGTCAGTGATTAGCTGACTAGTCAGCTGACAAGATAGAGGTGGTCCAATTTAGGGTGTGGTGGTTAGGAGTATGTATTTATTCACTGTGTGCCATTCAATGTATGTAAACCTGATGATGGTGATATGCCCTGAAACATGTTGTGTATTACTGGGATATGATAAAACGCAAGTTTGAAGCCAATTGAGTGCCTCCTTCACATTTACTTTATTGAACCGTGTGTGGAGTGGTGACCTAGCTACATAGACCTGACTAGGCCTAATACACAGGGACTCGCTGCAGTTTGCTTGCCATCAACCGGACTTGCTGGTGTGGTGAAAGTGTTTGCAACTTTGTCAGATCTTGCAACCTATTGCAAAAATGTATGGGTATCAGTATCGTAAAGTGCAACCCAACCATTGACTTAAAAACTATTAGTAACAGAAAATGCAACCCGACCTAACCCCATTCTCCCACAGAACCCTCCACTGCCAGGCAACTAATAACCTCCCCTTGGTGGGGAACTAATATCCCCCCTCCCCCGAAGGGAACTAATAGCCCTTCCCTTGAGGAGCAACTAATAACCCCCCCTTCAGTGGGAACTAATAACCGTGTAATTGTATGCTGCTTTTGGAACACCGGCGGTTGCACATAATTACAGCTGGGATTACTGGAAGAAGCCATGCATGTGCAGCTATGTACAGTCCATACAACGTTCATGCACTTTACGGCAAGATGCAAAATCTGTTGGGTCGCAACCACTTCGGACATACCTCCATGTGGTTTTTATGTTTTCCCAAAGTTGAAATTTGCATCGAAGGGCACTGATTTTCAGTAAATGTAGTATGGAATAGTGTATAGACAGAGGATTTTCAGGATGTATATACTGTATAAATTAAGGAGTACAATTGTAATAATAAAAAAACATTTTTCAACCAGTCTTGTTATTTAGTAGCTGTACCACATATTGCCACAGAGTTGTGGTTAACCCTCTTTCCCCTTCTCAGTCCTTGGATCTGGTTAGTACCCACTGAATTCACAAATGCTCACTGATGCTGCACCCACCTCTCTAATGTCCACTGCTTAACAACTGCCCTGTATTTACAGGATTCAGGAACACAGAAAGAATAACGGGCAGCAGACACATAAAGGACCACCAGGGAGTCAGGGACCTTGTAGCTATTGCTGTGCTCCTGAATCCTGTTATTATTGTGAAAAATCATCAGTAATGCTTCCAGAAAGCCCTAATCCCTTGAATGGCTGCTCTGTCTGTAACTAATTAAAAACAGATTTGGATGCTCTTCTGTAACTCATCATCCTATTCAGTGAGAGTTTTACAGTGAGATGCAGTATATTTCAACAACTAGAATAAACTCACAACCTCCTGGAGGCCACCACAGTACAACCGTATAAGACTGGGGTATCAAACTCAATCTTAAAAGGGACCAAAATCTACAACATAGTCTAAGTCCTGGCCCAAATTGTTTATTAAGATTTAGCATTTATTGAACAAACTCAAACTGACGTAACTTTGGTGACAGTGGGTGATCTGCTACTCCCCTTCTGCAGAGTAGCGCAGTGGAGCAGTTTCCATCGTTCCCGCTGATCTCGCCGCTTAATCCCCGCTGTCTATCACCGCAGCTCACTGGCTCTGCCTACCTCTATGACGGCAGAGCCCTGTGAGTGGGTCAGGAGCTGATTTGATTGGCTCCTGGACCTGTCTTTCAATGTAAACCGTTCCCATTGGCTTACATTGAAAGACAGTATCAGGAGCCAATGAAAGCGGCTCCTGACCGTCTCACAGGAACTCTGCCGTCATAGAGATGGCAGAGTGGGTGGCCCAGGATCCCGCCGTGCGGCGGTGACGGTGGCTGCGACGGGTATGTGCGGCGATTAGTCGGTATTCCGTCAGGATTCCGCCGTTTTTGACCTGGTTTTTGACCTTTGTCTCTGGTCATTAAGGGGGCAGAGACTGCTGGTACTTAGGTGGTTATCCTCCTCCAGTGCTGCTTTGGGTTTCCCCTGATCTCCCTGACAGCCACATGCTGCATACCACTGGCCCCTGAGGTATGTGGTGTGATCAGAAAAAGAAAGTATGAAAGCAAAGAGCATTCAAATGCCAGGAAGAACAGAAGAGACAACGCAACTCTGCAGCAGGTAAACATTACACAGCTCCCCTGTGCTACTCTGCTGTGTGGGGAGGAGATGTCAGGGGGAATGTGTGTGCATGATTTACAAGTTATTGGGAGTAGGGGGGCTTGGATCCAAGGAGGGGGCACCAAGCTAATTTTGGTGGGGGGGGTCCCATGGGTTATTGGCACAAACTGACGTTTCAGTCAGAAACACTGTCACTGGTGTGCTTTTTTGGATTGGAAGGCAGTGTGCTGCGTTTCTTCAGATGCTTACAAGAGCCACATAAAATGGCAAGGAGGGGCACATTTGGCCCGGAGGCCTTGTGTTTGACACCAGTGGTAAAAGACATTGTCACGTCAGGTGTGTAGCCATTTATGGCGCCCAAATTTCCACAACACCCATTTTGCATATACGTGGCTTTAGGAGCTTACAGTCTAGAAGCTGTGATGTGTTGCATCGGATCAGTGAATAATGGCGCACAGCGCCTATGCATACAAATGGCGCCTCATTAGAAAGATACGCTTAGCACTATTTATCGTTAGTACTGCATAATAATGGCGCACAGGGAAAAAAGAAGAAAATCGGCACACAGTAACGTTATTTATCAATAGTGCTATTCATATGCCAAACAGCAGACATTATTGTGCACAGTAACGTTATTTATCAATAGTGCTGTTCATATGCCAAACAGCAGACGTTATTGTGCACAGTAACATTATTTATCAATAGCGCCCTACATAAGCCAAACTGCAGAAGTTATTTAATTGCAAAACAGTGAATGGATTTAATAAACACTGTCAAGGTTAGGGTTAGGCACCACCAGGGGAGATTTTGGGTTAGGCACCATCAGGGGGGTGGTTAGGGTTAGGCACCACCAGGGGGGTGGTTAGGGTTAGGCACCACCAAGCGGGTGGTTAGGGTTAGGCACCACCAGGGGGGTGGTTAGGGTTAGGCACCACCAAGGGGGTGGTTAGGCACCACCAGGGGGGTAGTTAGGGTTAGGCACCACCAGGGGGGTGGTTAGGGTTAGGCGCCTCCAGGGGGGTGGTTAGGGTTAGGCACCACCAGGGGGGTGGTTAGGGTTAGGCACCACCAGGGGGTGGTTAGAGTTAGGCACCACCAGGGGGGTGGTTAGGGTTAGGCACCACCAGGGGGGTGGTTAGGGTTAGGGATAGGTACAGAGAGGGCTCTGTGTGTTAACGCTAAATAACAATAAGGCTTTAACGTTAAATAGCGATAAGACTTTAACGTTACATAGCGATAAGCATAAAACGGATTAGCGGCAACACCATGCGCCATTATTCGCAGGCGCCATTTTCAGATGGACCCGTGTTGCGTTGTCCTTTGCACTTACTATGACATATACATTAAAAAATGGCAGGCTTCACAGGAAGGGGCAAGACTTCATGACACTGCATGTCAGCATGTTTTTGAAATGTCATAAGACAGTAGTTCTATTATGAAAGCCTTTCGGACTTGCTTGTCATAGCGGAACAGGAAAGCTGACATATATAGGGTGATTTGTTGTACAGAACTTCATTCATGTCTGTGGACTGTGTGTACCCAAAGTGAAGATTATTTTACTTTTTCTACTCTGTGGTTTTAGAGAGAGGATAATTAATAGAGAGCATAGTTGGTAATGCATGGACGATTCATTGCATTCATCTACAGTGCTAACGGCAAATCTAAGGGCAGGATGAGCTACATAAATATTCCTGCATCATAAATTAACAATATTGAAAGAGCTACTTACTGAACAACCATGTAACTTGTAATCAAGGGGTTAAGCGATGCTAACAACACGACCCATGACAGACAGTCACACTAGTGAAATCCCTTGGTGGCCCCGGCTTCGAAAACCACAGTAGGTCGGCTGGTAAGTGATAGTTTATCTTTCCGGATGGCAGAGGCTGAATTGCTCATTTCCATGTGTTGGAAAATCAGCTCTCTAGCTATAAAAGGGAAGCATCGTTTCACAGACATGCTTCCAGCTGATTGAAGTGTTTGATCTGGTGAGAATTGCTGCTGCTTAACCTGGTCCAAATCCCACTACATAATGCTGCGTTTAAGTACTTGGAAGTAGATAGCGAAACTGAGCTGCGCTGTATAAAGGAACATTCATTCTGAATACGCACGCTGGGGTCTAAATTCTTTCAAGAAATGGTTGTTACTACAGCTTAATAAAGTACCATTATCAAGACTGAAAGGAAATTCATTTAAAGGGAACCTAAAGTGAGAGCTATATGGAGGCTGACATATTTATTTCCTGTTAAAGCAAACCTGAAGCGGAAAAAAAGTATGATATAATGAATTGTATGGATAGTATGGATAAGGAATAGAACATTTAGTAGCAAATAAATTCTTGATTTATGGCAAGTTTCCACTAGGACCGAATGCATGCCAAACCTGTAGTGTCTCCCCAGAGGCAATTTGCTCGGGGAAACTCTGCCATAGACGGGCAATGGCTTGCTGTCCGAATGGTACTGCGGTGCGATTCTGGACAGCATGCTGCAGTTTCCTGTAGCACCCACCCGAATCCCTATGTGTACTCGCACTACGGCCCTTCCTGGTGTGTGTCCTGCAAGACGAACACCGGCTCAGTGAAAACTGGTCCTAAAGACAGATTCTGAACACTATCCAGAAAATGTAGTTACTGAGGACCTTTGGAGGACAAACATAACAATAATAATAGGTATAAATTACAAAGTTCTCTAATTCCCAGTCCAATAACACTTCACGGAATTCCCCAATTCTCCTTGAATAAATCAGGATCACAGCATATAGTATCATAACTGACTACTATGATAGTGTTTTTATTACTCAAAGTCAAGCTATTTATCTCAGTATAAAACAATGTAACCCCTCTGCGCTGAGTTATCGCTTGTATACTACTACTATACATTCATATTTAATTCTAAAGGCTTGGAAGCGACCTGAACCATAAAGTTACATACCCCGAGCATCTCTGTTTTAGTACAAGTACATAAAGTTTGAATAATAGCAGATGTTTATGTTCAATAACAAATGCTCCACTCTGAGCAGGACGTAGAAATGAATTACTTTTTTGTGCTTTTTTTTGTGTCTGTTTATGTGTTATGTGACCTGGTTAAAAATAAACTAAGAAAAGTCTCTCTATAATGAAGTAAAGCTTGCCAGGGTGCATGGAGATGCCAGGCATCATAGGAAGCAATCTGATTTGTAGAGGAAAAGGTTTACAACAACTTAAAAGTACTCTGCGTGGACACTTTGCTGCTGTAACTGGACTACTCAGGAGACCGAGACTCTGCAGTCCCATCATAACACAGTCACTGACAGGTATACACTGTGCATTTAATGGCAGTCTGCCTCCAGGAAAAACTGCCAGACATTTGCTTACACTTAACGGTTTCAATCGTTTTATGAACAGAATGAATGTTATAACTAAAATGTAATAGGAATTTTATTGAAAAGACATCCAAGATCATTTATCAAAGGTTGTTCAGAGCATGAAGAGAGTGAAGTTTCACTATGTTTACTTTATATCTCTGGTAAGGAATGAGGAATTTAAATACGAACGTAACTGGATGGCTGAAGTGAGAACTGTCAACTTTTACTGCTTTTCTTATTGGGGTGTACGCATTGAACTGTGCGTTAAATAGAATAATGTGAGTAAATACAATCCATTACGCTCTACTTATTGTGCGTAAGAATTTAGGCACTTAATTCTACTTATTGCAGTTTAATGCATACATCCCACCTTCAATAGAAAATACCCCCAGTACAGACCGTAACCAGTGCTGCTCGGATATCACTTTTCACTAAAAAGTTCAGATTATCTGGTTAGTTCGGATATCCGAAATCTTGCTGAGCACCACTGACCGTAACCCCTGGCTGGTTCTGGGGATCCAGGACTGCTGGCAGCTGTGAAATGGTATAATAACTGGTACACACAATGCAATTTTCGAACAGATTGGCAATCAAATCGATTTTTTCTGACAGGTCCAATCTGATTTCCAAATGTTTTTCTGATCAATTTGATATAGAAGTGATTGGAAAATCGATCAGAAAAACGATCGGAAATCAGATCAGACCTGATTTGACCGTCAATATGACGGAAAATTGCATCGTGTGTACCAGGTACTAAACATTAAACAATACAACAGTACTCATGCAATCCTGATCATAGGATCTTACCACATCTATTCAGTACAAAGACCAAACGATTGAGAATACTATGAACAGGTTGTTTATATAAGCTGTCAAACTTCATAGAAGTGATAAGATTGTACAATCAAGATTGTATGGTTAATTTTATTGTTAAGGTGACCATACCTTACAGGTCTCCAACAGGTTCGACCATCAGATAGATCCCTGATCTGAGAACGATCTATTACTGCCACACATTAGCCATATATTTTTTAATAGATTTCAACATGAAACCTATTAAAAATCTATCAGACTGCAGTGTTGCACTGCTCAATGAAGTGCAACGCCATGGGCCGTCAATCTGCCGCTGGTGACCCGCCATTGATCAATATCTTCCATTCGGAGTAAACAACCAATTTGACCAATCAGGTCGGCCGCATCATTGATTTCTAGTAAATTTGATTAGACTGATCGAACTGGCCAGATATTGGTTGGAAAAATCAATAAGTGTGTAGCCACTTTTACCTGCCACATGTAGACTTTTTGAAAGATTAAGAAAAAAACATCAGACTGAATTAATAGTTATTAAAAACAGATGCTCTCTTGATCAAGTTTTGATCAAAATACCAATACCAATCAAAAATCAATTGGAAAATCCCTTCTTTTGTCATTCAAGTGTGGGCTGAAGCATTGTTAGCTGTGGGCAATCGATTGCAGCATAGTTTTGTACTGATTTCAGCTGAATAACATTAGCTGCAGCTGGGTTCTGGGCAATATTCAATCAGATTTCTAATGAAGTTTGATTGAAGACATACAAGGAGTCAATATCAGAGAGATTTGTGGACTTTCTTTTAAGTGAACCCAAGGTTAAAAAAAAGTGATGAGACAAACAATTGTATTTATCCTCCTACTCCTAAAATGTTTAGGTATAACATGGTTTTATTTTATATTTAAAAATTTACAAAGTAGATTTTGTTGTCTCTGCTCAGTGGCAAACTATTTAGTGTCCCGAAATGAAAATACATGAACTATTGACCTTTTTTATCTCACCCTGCTGTCAGAAGTTGTATTCTGCCAGAAAAACTTTTATGGCTGTAATTTTCTTATCAGTGATGTTTAGTATATGCCCGATAAGGTACAGACGAGACTGAAGCTGCCACTTCCATGCCTAAAAAATAATTCTTTCAGGCAGCAAAACAAAACAAGTAAAGCAGCCTGGTTATTAATGTTTTACATTGCACATACACATGTTTATCTCATCATGTCACATTTTGCCTCAGGTACACTTTAAGAAGTGAATAACATAAAGTCCATTGACATTGTAGCTACAAAAAAATTCCACCACATTGACCATGCAAAGTGTGCAACTGTCTAATGATTCCCATTAAACATTCTCCCCCAATTGAGTAAACAGATGAAGCAAACGGAGCCTGCAACTCTAGCACCGCCATATGTTACATTCTACATCTTTGACTTTTGGCACTAATACTAATACTTCCTTAAAAACTAATACCTCAGCACTTTTGGTGCATAAATCAATAAACAGTGCTAATAGTACACTCCTGTGTCCCAAACACAAACTCTAAATTACGGACCATGTCTAAAACTGGACCGCTCACTTTGTTTAGAGAGACCCCAACAGCTGTAAATACCAAAATGGACTATTTTGCTTGAATAATATTGCTAGGTATAAATAAATAGGGGTATAGGGGTACTTTTGAAGGCCTGCTGCATAAGGTATAATGTCACATATACATCATATATCAAAGAATATCCAAATGAACCATGCGCTGCCTTATATACAACAATGTATCTATTATCATAAAATATAACCTATTCTCATAAAACAGTCCACCAATAGAGTCCACAGACAATTCTTCCAGGTGTTCCACTTCAAAGCACCTCAGAGAAAGAGAGGGGACATAAGGGCAGGACGTGTTGCAGTGTACAGAGGAGACGTCCTCGGACTTTGTACTATGCGCTTTTAAACTTTGGATGCTTTTGCAGTGGTGCCTGATGTGTTTAAAGTGAAGAGCTATAGGACGCCGTGTGGGGGGCCATATATCGCACTGGGAGTGTGCACACATGCGTTGGTTGCTGTCTATGGCTTGGGCAGCCAGTGACTAAGGTGAGCACGATCCCTATAGGTGCAGGGTGCACATGAGGTGCTGAGGTGGCCCCCTAAATTGCTAGGAGACACGGTGAATACTGTCCAGGCATCTGGGAGTCCCCATCATAACTTTTAGAAGCAAGTTACGCTATGTATTGTATTTTTGTTTTACTGCATATGAATGAGGACCAACACTAACGGCTAAGGAGTCAGAAAAATACTGTATATCTATCTAAGCTGAGTGAGCTGTCTGTGGGTCTGGGCAGCCATATCGCAAGGTGAGAGAGGTCCCTATAGGTGGTGGATTGCACAAAGGAGGTGAAGCAGTAAAAAACCACACTGGAGTTATATGGTGGAAGAAATCCTTGGCATACAAATCTGTGCGATCGCCGATGATCTGTCCCCTTTTATGTCCCCTCTTTTTCTCTGAGGTGCTTTGAAGTGGAACATATGGAAGAATTGGCTGTGGACACTATTGGTGGACTGTTTTATGAGAATAGGTTATATTTTATGATAATAGATATATTGTTGTATATAAGGCAGCGCATGGTTCATTTGGATAGTCTTTAATATTGCTAAGTATAAATGTGCCTGCTTAAAACAGAAGGTATTTGCAATCATTCAGGTTAGTATGAGCGAGAAAGATGTTTCCTGCTCATGTAAAGCTGAATACCTTCCATTGTAAGAATTCAAACTTTTATTTTGCATAATTTTGTTAGTAAGGGGGGCTTTTTGGTGCCTTTTAAGGCTCTTATATCATCGTAGTGATTCTGGGTCACCGTGACATAACTGAGTACTCTCTAATGTTATTGCTTTCTCATAAAAACCCTAACATAACCACAAGCCTTGACAGGAGTCTAAGCACTAATATAAAGCTGTAATGAACATTAACATAGACTTAGTAGCTCTCTCTGAAGCTTCCCATACACTATACAATCTTCATTGTACAATCTCATCCAATTCTACAAAATCTGTAAAGCAGAAAGGTAAACTGATTGAATATATTTAAAGAGCTAGTCTGTGATACCACACAGATGAGGAAAGAATGGATACAATTGTACAATCAAGACTGTATGGTATATGGTCAGCTTAACGCTAACTAAGTCTCATAAACGGATAACCCTCAAAGTGGAACAACCCTAACCCTAACACTTTCTTGATTTGACCTGACCTTCCTGCCCCCGACAATTTAAACAATGTGGACAAAGTTGTATAATGATTATAAAATACTTTTCTGCACATTAAACCTCCAAAAGCGGCAATGTAAAAAAGCAGCATAATTTGAATTGTAAAAGTTGAATCTTACTTTCAGAAGAAAAAAAAACACAAAACTTTTAGCATCAATATCTAGACAGGGGCGCAAGAAAAACGTTAAAATCTATAGCAAGCGGAGCTGTCCCTGCAAATCAGCACACGTCTCAAATGGTAGAATTTCTTAGTCCTGTTCTGAAGTCCACGCAACAGTACATCCTTATAGTATTATGCACACAGCTGGCTAAA
Organism: Hyperolius riggenbachi; assembly: GCF_040937935.1. Classification (NCBI taxonomy): domain Eukaryota; kingdom Metazoa; phylum Chordata; class Amphibia; order Anura; family Hyperoliidae; genus Hyperolius; species Hyperolius riggenbachi. The sequence continues at coordinate 133,132,672 of NC_090651.1, forward strand.
TGATAAGGCTGGGACAGTAACTGACACATATGTGAATTTATCTGTAGAACATTAACTGTTGGTGGGACTTAAGGACAGTTTGGGAAACTTACATAGCCTATCAGAGTATTCATAAAGTGTAAATATGAGCCTTCAGAAAAACACAGCAGAGCTTATAGCGTGCAGCAGTGCTGTTCCCAGTGACGCAGTATTAGTTTGCTGCAAGTTGTCTCACCTCTCCAGGCAGGTGTGGGGTAGGGCTGCTAATCCTTTACACATTCTGGCTTCCGATGTAAGCTGCTGTTCCTTGACAAGTAACTGCTATAATCTTTTTCCTTTCTTCTTGACAGGAGGCTTTGTCTTTATGAAGGCAGCTGTCTCTGGTTTTCTGAGATAAACCTTATTCAGCAGTCTTTGGCAAAAGCTGTCTCTGGCCGCTTGATAAAGCTCTCTATGTATTTGACAGAAGCACTCTCTCTATGATTCTCTCACACTGAGACAGTCTCCTATTAGCAGAAGTATATAGAGGTTTCAATGTGGAAGTAAGCCAGCCCCTGATTCAATGACATCCTCCCTAGCAGCATAGGCTACAGAGCTGTAAATTCTGCACTTTCCCCAGAGCTAGAAGGGATGCAGACCCTGCCATGTTAACTCATTGTGGTGGGGTCTCTAGATAAGGGGCTTCTATTACATCATCACTTAATGAGCTTGTCCTGAACATTCCAAACTTCCAATACCCAACCTGGCGACTTCATATGTCTTTAACAAGCAGTTACTAACTGTGTCAGTATATTCCTCTTCTGTCAAAAGGATGGACTTAAATAGCTTATTACCAGTTCTCATGACAGCCTGTATCATTTCCTAGGTAACATTTCTGCATCAGTCTTACTGTACTCTGTTCCAGCCTAAATATGTAGCATGTCTCTTTCTACTAGTTTTTAGTGTGATTTGCCTTCTTAATACAGAAGGTATTTATGATAAATTAAAGTGTACCTGAGATGTAATAATAAAAAGATTTGATACTTACCTGGAGCTTCCTCCAGCCCCATGAGCACCGATGTGTCTCTCACTGTCCTCCCGAGTGCCTCCATTGAGCCGCAATCAGTTCTGGTAATCTGGCTCAGTTGTGCCATTTGGCTCTTTTGCACGTGCGCGCCCGCCTGTCTGTGCATGCGGTGAAGAGCCTACTGGCACGATTGAGCCAGATTACCGGGACTGATTGTGGCTCAACGGAGGCACTCAGAGGATGGTGAAGGACGCATGGGGCTAAAGGAAGCCCCGGGTAAGTTTAAAATCTTCTTATTATGACATCTCAGGTTTCCTTTTAAGTGTGTAACTGTGGTTACCCACAATGCACCATACGGAATATGCAAATTGTTTCTTTATGCCACTGAAGCTAGGCGTACATTCAGAACCGCTAGTGTATAGCAAGCCTATAGCTTTACATTTTACAGAGCCACATCAACCCAACATGCAGACAGCCTGTTTCAGACTGTTGGTCTTCCTCAGTGCATGGCAGGTATTGATATGGCTTTATGGGATGGGGCTTGGATCAGAAGAACAGAATACCCAAGTAGCTCGGGGTGACCCAAAACCACTAGAAAAGTGTAGAGGACCAAAAGAGACTGAAAAGCCCCCCCTACTAAAAAAGCAATGCTTGGTTAGCCTTCTTAAAAAAGAAGGTATTTGCGATAATTCAGATTAAGTATGTAACTGTGGTTACCCACAATGCACTACTACAGAATATGCAAATTATATCTTAATGCCCCTGAAGCCAGGCTTACATCTAGAACTGCTGGTGTATAGCAAGCCTATAGTTTAAAAAGTTTAATTTTAATTTGCATATTCAGTAGTGGTGCATTGTGGGTAACCACAGTTACAAGACTAATAAATAACAAAAACACAGTAAAAGCTGCGCTCAGTGTACATACAACCAGCTTAGACACAAGCAATATTAAAGCTAACGCTTAGTCGCTGATGTATGATGGCAATCTATTAGCAAATCAGTGCATCAAAAACATGTAATCTAAAAACACATATAAAAGTCCATAGGCTTCCTGCTATGTGGAGCGCTCATGCATAATGTGTGTAAGCATTAACCTATTATGGTTCCTGGACGTAGAAACTACGTCCAGGAACCATGCGCGCTACCACGCGCTCCCGCGGCCGATCGCACGCGTGCACGCGCACTCCCGGCCACGGATTCGGTAGCCACGGAATCAATGTATCGGGCTATGGTGCCCGATCACTGATTCCTCTCCCCCGCTGAAAAAGCGACAGCTTCTCTCGGAAGCTGTGGTTTTTCTGGCTGTTCCCTCCCCGATGCGTCACTCTAAGCGTGTGTTACGCTTAGAGTGACGCATGTAAACAAACTCATGGCCGCCATCTTGTGGCCAAAAAGTAATACTACACCTGAAAGTAAAAAAAAATAAAAATTAACACACATTTACATTATAAATCTATTGTTTACCTCCCACCCTCCCAAAACTACCCAAATAAAATGTTTACTATATAAAAAAAACCATTACAATAAAAAAAAAAAAACGTAAATATTTACCTAAGGGTCTAAACTTTTTAAATATCAATGTAAAGATGAAATATTTCTATATTTGTTTTATTTTAAATTTGTAAATAGTGATAGATGCAAAATGGAAAAAATGCACTTTTATTTCCAAATAAAATATTGTCGCCATACATTGTGATAGGGACATAATTTTAACGGTGTAATAACCGGGACATATGGGCAAATACAATACGTGGGTTTTAATTATGGAGGCTTGTATTATTTTAAAACTATAATGGCTGAAAACTGAGAAATAATGAATTTTTTCATTTTTTCTTATTCTTCCTGTTAAAATGCATTTACAGTAAAGTGGCTCTTAGCAAAATGTACCCCCCAAAGAAAGCCTAATTGGTGGTGGAAAAAAAAGATATAGATCAGTTCATTGTGATAAGTAGTGATAAAGTTATAGGCTAATGAATGGGAGGTGAACATTTCTCACGTGAAAACGACGGAACGCGAATGGGTTAAACAGTCAAATCTTCACAGAGAGCAGTAAGCGCTTCTTTAGAAATCACTGCGATGAGCCTTTATAATAGCAAATAGCAAAAACCATCAGGAGGATCCCCCATCAGGTGTGAACTCACCAGATATGAAGACCATCAAGGCCAGATCTCACGTTTGGGGTATAGACCACAGCCTCTCCGGCAAGTCTCCTTCCACTCAGACGGGTTTTCCAGATGTACAGTGCATGTGTCTCGATGTCCGGCTTCCATGCGTAGCCCCACCCCCTAGCAGAAGAGGTCACAGGCACCGGCTCATCGCAGTGATTTCTAAAGAAGCGCTTACTGCTCTCTGTGAAGATTTAACCACAGTTACACACTTAAAATTTGATTTACTGCAAATTCCTTCTGTTTTAAGAAGGCAAACCACACTAAGCATTGCTTTTTAGTAGGAGGGCTTTTCAGTCTCTTTTAGTCCTTTATACTTTCCCAGCGGTTTTGGGTAACCCCGAACTGCTTGGGTATTCCGTTGTACTAGTTTTTAGTTCATTATTTTTTTTTTTTAATATTACATAATGAAAACTGCTGATGTTCAATAAATATTTTCTTTCCTGAAAATAACATTATTTAATTGCCAGACTTGGCATCTTCAAATTTATCATATTAAGATATAACTACTGACAAGCATAAAAAGTCACCATACAAGCCAGTAATATGCTCATTAAAGAGACACTAAAGCGGAAAAAAAATTAGGATATTATGATTTGTATGTGTAGTACAGCTAAGAAATAAAACATTAAGATCAGATACATCAGTCTAATTGTTTCCAGTACAGGAAGAGTTGAGAAACTCCAGTTGTTATCACTATGCAAACAAGCCATTAAGCTCTCCGACTAAGTTAGTCATGGAGAGGGCTGTTATCTGACTTTTATTATCTCAACTGTTCCTGGACTATTTACTTTTCCTCTGCCAGGGGAGAGGTCATTACTTCACAGACTGCTCTGAAAGACTCATTTTGAATGCTGAGTGTTGTGTAATCTGCACATATTATAGAATAATGCAATGTTAGAAAAAACACTATATACCTGAAAATAAAAGTATGAGAATATTTTCTTTGCTGCTAATCTTCTAGTAATTATTCATAGTACACAACCAATTCATTATATCATATATTTTTTTTCGCTTCAGTGTCTCTTTAAGAGATCATTAAAAGTATTTTAAATATAGTAAGTGCCCTAATTTGTCTTCATATTGCTTTCCCATAGTGATTTGTATACCTAGGCTGGGAAAGAGGGCTAGAATTGTAAAGCAATCTGATTTTATTACATATACAATTGATATACTATTAACAGGGGTGTGAGGCACTGTGGAAAAGGTTAAAGTAATTAAAACATTGACTACTCACCACCTGGAATGAGCAGCCAAACTATGCATTTCGTAGAGCATTAAAGTGGATCCAAGATGAACTTTTATTCATTGTATAATTGTGTTCCTTACATATAGTTTATAGGGCATTCCTCAAGCCAAATACTTTTTTTGAATTGTTTTAATACTTTAATTCCCTATAAACTAAACAAGCCATGCCCACAGCTTCTCCAAAACGCCATCATGTAGCAAGGGCTTATGGGAGCTCAGTCTGGGCAGGAGGAGAAGGGGTTACAAGCCAGAGATTTCAGAGGCAGAGGGGAGGGGGTAGTGAATTGTTCACAGGCTGAGGGGTGGAGATGCAGTTGCAGATTACCTGTGTAATGATGACAAAAAGAACATGGGCTCTCTTATTGTATCACAGGAAGAAATGATCATTATATGTTGAAGCTGTATGCAACCAGATTTGCTGTGTAAGCTATCTAAACTTTGGATAAGCTATATAGACAAGTTACTTGTTATAGTTAGTTTTTCATCTCGGATCCACTTTAAAGAAAACCTGAACTGAACATTAAAAGTCAAAATAAGCATACACAAGTCATACTTACCTTCCATGTAGTCTACTCCTCAGTGTCTTTCTCCTGTCCCGCGTCCTGTTTGTTCACTGTGATCAAGGCAATTTTCCATCCTCCATTTTGAAAATGGCCATTACCCATAACAGCTTTCTGGTCAGCACACAGTTAAACTGTAACATCGCACACTTGAGCCATAGGGAAAGATGGACATTACCTGGTACATCAGTTTTCCTCTCAGCTATAACTGACAGCAACTGATATTTTACTGACAGCAACTGATATATTTCTGATCTGACAAAATATTGTCAGAACTGGAAGGGATTATTATCAGAAGAAAATGGTGAGCTTCTGAGAGGAACTGATGACAAGGTAACTATGCAATGTTCATTTGAAGTTACCTCATGTGTTTATTTTAAATATTTTTACTCAGTACAGGTTCTCTTTAAGTACAGTGCCAGTTGACTGACCAGTACAGTGCCAGTTGACTGACTTTAAACAGTGTAAGTACCCCTGTGAAATGCATTAAATGCATCAAATCTTTAGTGATGCTCGATGCCCATGGATTACGTGATTGCAATGTTCCAGCCAGATGCCAGAAGCTGCTCCTTTGCACACGCTTGGTGACCCTCCACCCCCCCCAGATATCAACATTACGCATTGTCGGCCACAGGCTGATGATGTGTATGTAGTGTCCTGTCACACTGAAGGGATTGGTACCCGCTCCCTTGGGTGATAGAGGTCCAGCAGACCATTGTGAAATCCTTCTACTGTAAAGCACCATCCATGTCAAGTACAAGGTGCTCATACTCACCTCTATACATTTAGTGGTTTGTCCTGGGGGTACTTATGGTGGAATCTGGGCATCCCCTTTAATAATTATGGAATCATCTGGCAAGGTCAATAAGAGGATACTAATTCTGGTTTCTATGCAAATTGATTGCAAATTATTTGCAGCATACAGTTGTACCAATCAAAATCGTCAAGAAGATGTGCCTAATTCCATACTACGCACAATCTGCAATACATTTGCATGCAAGCTGGAATAAATAGCATCTAATTGACCATCTCTATTCAGGACAGTGGCACTCTAAATGTGAATCATTTATACGCTGTTACTACTGTGACTGTGACTTTGCTCTGCTCTGGGCGGTTTTTTTTTTCAAGTTCTGCTTTCAATGAAAAGTCTTTTAGTACAGTAAGGTATATCTTCATAAAACTGAGCTCCATCCAAAACATGACAATAAACACGCTACAAACAGGACACTATAATTACCTTCAAAAATAGACATATACGTTATAAAGCCAAAACATCAACAATTATTCATTGTTGGAAAACCAACTCCGATGCACACGGCTAAATAAAGTCATCACACACTAAATGCCGGTTTCGAAATGTTTCTACCCTGTCATTATTTTTCTACCATCGCTGTAACAATGTGTTGCTTGGTTATTATTATTAATTACTTTTATTTATAGTGCCAACACTGGGCAAGGATTGCCGTGCCATCATTATACAACGGGGCTCTGTAAGTACAATGCATGATGGAAAATGATGCTTGTTTATCATTAGCACATGCACATATACTACAGATAATGACTTTATTTTGTAAGCAAAATTATTATTTACTGAAACTAAGGCTGTCCTGTTCATATGTAAAGTGTAGAGAAACCGAGAACCCAATATAGTGTAGTATGTTAAGCATAAATGCATAAAAGCATAAAATTATACTCACAAACGTGGGTTACCACAAAGGCAACCACTGTATAGGCAGGTGAGGAGATTAGACCTGTCCTCACTCAGGGATAAGAAGTCGCTCTCTGTAGATGCGAAAGGTGGTAGATCACCCCTCCACCAGGGGTGGACACAGTATAGCAGTAGGAGAACAGAGGCGCCAGCAGGATAAAAGCGGATAAAAACTTTAAAATTTGCTAGGAGGAAGTGGTGGACTTACCTCCATAAAGCAGACACGAAAGACTGTCTGAATAGTAGCAATCACATTTATTAAATAGTACCCCAAAAAAGTGCGCGTTTCGCAGGCCCAGCCCGCTTCATCAGGCAATAAACATGGGGACAAAACAGAATTTCAGCAATAGCAGGTGTAGCGCCTCAGTGATATGTAGCTGAGCTATTTTATATGTGGGACAGTATCACAGAATTTGATCAGTTAAAAAAAAAGATGCCTCTGATATCTAACAGCTAACCCTGAACTAAATAAAAAACAATTCAAGAATAAAATATTTTTCTAATTCTGTAAAAAAAAGTTCAGCCCACACTTCATAAGAGGTGATGAGTGTAAGGAAATAAACAATGTTGTCCCTGGTACCATAATACCTATTCGGATGTCAGTAATAAGTAGTGCTAATTTTGTATGTCTAGTTAACATAGTACAACCTCTAGAGTCAGTAAACTACACAGGGAGGCAGAGCAGGATCATCCACCAGGCAACCCAGGCGGGTGCGGGTGCCTGGGGACTAGTAGGTGTCCAGGGGTCTGTCTGTCACTTCTCTGGCCTCTCTTCACTTCAGCTAACCAAAAGAACCACAAGGAGGCGCCAAATCTACTACCTCTCTCTCCTCTCTCTGCAGGAAATCCATTAGAAGTACCTCCCAACTTTTTTGATTTGAGAAAGAGGGACACTTTTAAAATACGCCTCTGCCACACCTCTAAACACGCCCCAACACACCCTTAGTCACACACACACACTACAAAGAATTCATAAGCAAAAGACACAGTTTTATTATTCAAACCAATATGCTTCTTTCTATCCTCATTAGTTCATTAGTTTTCCTTCATATTAACATTCCAAAATAAAAAATAAATTAATTTAAAGGATGGGAATAAAGTTTAATAGTCAATTAAATATAATTTTCAGTAAAACATATATATTTATTGCATCTGCACATCAGTCGTGAAAGAGGGAATTAGTAAGAAAAGGGACATGGATTTGCTCCCCAAAGGGGGACCTATGAAAAGGGGATACTTGTGAGCTATGGCTGAAGCCCAGACCACAGACTAAAGATATATATGTTACGGCCAGAACCCGAAGTTTGGACACTTTGGGCCATATGCAATTCACTTTTTCACCTGAGTTTTCTCCTCTGTGATGTTTTAAATCTTGCCAATAAAATCCCTTTTAAACCACCAGCAAGCAAAAAAATGCTCAAAATAATTTTGATAGTACTCTTTACCTACTTTTTGATACTTTTTCCTATTGCAAAGTGCTAAAAAGTTATTTTAAATCAAAGATAAAAAAATTTCTCCTAGGAGAAAACTCAGGTGAAAAAGTGAATTGCATATGGGCCTTTGTGTTGTGGCTGGCCACTTCGGGTTCTGGCCGGTCAATGTGAGAAGTGGCCGCGGCGCTGCAGCCAATGTCCGAAGTGAGCCGAATCCTGTCGGCTCTGAGCATTTTCCCCGGCGTTGGCTCCGCCCCCTGCCTCCCTGCTTTCAGCTTTCAGTCAGCCGGAGACACACGAGTGCCCCCCCCCCCCTTCGAATCGTTCGTGGCTGCAGGAAAGCAGATCGGGGAGCACTGCAGAAATTGCTTCTGTCAGCACCCGCTCTGCAGGGATGAACGAATTTCTGCTTTTCTGCCTCTGCCTTCCTGCAGCCATGAACGACTCTGGGGGGGACGCATGTGTCCCCCGGCTGTCAGAAGCCGATAGCAGGGAGGCAGGGGGCGCAGCCAGCACCGGGAAAAATGATCGGAGCCTCCAGGATTCGTCTCATTTCAGACATTGGCCGCAGCGCCGTGACCACTTTGCACTATGACTGCCCAGAACCCGAAGTGGCTAGCCACAACGCGAAGTAGCCAAACTTCCGGTTCTGGCTGTAACATATACACAGTTAAGGAAAGGTCGGGGGAAGGGCTGCGCATCCCTAAACACATTTTGCAATTGAATGGTTATTCGCAAAGGCATACACCGCCTCTGCCAGACTGAAAAATGCATGCCCTGCATCCAAGACAGACAAGTGCTAACATTTATTAAAGAAAACCTGTAGTGAAAATTAAAAGTCAAAATAACCATACACAAGTCATACTTACCTGCTGTGTAGTCTGCACCTCAATCTCTTTCTCCTCTTCTGTGTCCTGTTTGTCCACTGTGATCAATGGAATTTTCCGTCCTCCATTTTGAAAATGGCCATTACCCCATAACAGCTTCCTGGTCAGCACACAGTTAAACTGTAATATCGCCCACTTGAGCCATAGGGAAACATGGACACATCAGTTCTCCTCTCAGCTGTAACTGACAGCAACCGATATACAACTGACAGCAACTGATATATTTCAGTTCTGACAAAATGTTGTCAGAACTGGAAGGGATTATTGTCAGAAGAAAATAGTGAGCTTCTGAGAGGAACTGATGGCAAGGTAACTATGTAATGTTCATTTGTAATTACCTTATGTGTTTATTTTAAATAATTTTACTCAGTACAGGTTCTCTTTAAACTACGAGAAACTTTAGCTTCCAATATGGTTTGCATGCAAAGTATATTATACTAGACACTTGCGCCACGGTGAGGCAAACCTCCGGGCAAGTGACCTAACCTAAATTTAAAACCTTGGGAGCAGCTAAGCAAAAAAAATGTGTAATTTACATTTGGTTGAACCTAATGCATCTGAAATGCATCTGAATTGACTACGAAGTGTGCAGAAAATCTATTTAGGTGCTGCACACTGAGCTGGTGGTCATTTCAGATGCAGCCTTAGTGGTATGTGCTGGCGTTCTCCTCGCTGTTCAACCAAATGTAAGTTACACTTTTTTTTGCTTAGCTGCTCCCAAAGTTTTAAATTTAGGTTTGGTCACTTGCCCGGAGGTTTGCCTCACCGTGGCGCAAGTGTCTAGTATAATATACTTTGCATGCAAACCATATTGGAAGCTAAAGTTCCTCCTAGTTTAATAAATGTTAGCACTTGTCTTGGATGCAGGGCATGCATTTTTCAGTCTGGCAGAGGCGGTGTATGCCTGTGCGATTAACCATTCAATTGCAACATGTGTTTAGGGATGCGCAGCCTTTCCCCCCACCTTTCCTTAACTTTGTAACTATGTAACTGTCAGGTTAGCTGCTCCTAGCCCCTCCTCCTGAGTTTCCTGTTTGCATAACAAGTAGTAGCAGATTTGCATATGATTTGCATCTGAATTGATTGTGAAGTGTGCAGAAAATCTATTTAGGTGCTGCACACTGAGCTGGTGGTCATTTCAGATACAGCCTTAGTGGTATGCGCTGGCGTTCTCCTCGCTGTAACATATACACAGTTTAGCTATACGTCAACTGAAATGATGGATGACAGTTTTGGGAAATTCATTGCTGCACAGCTGAGTGGTGTATGATGCTCTAGGCTCATGCACAAGTCACTCCCTGTAGGGACCAATAGGCATTGGGCCAGTGATTAAACCTGACGAATCGCTTCTAGAGAGGCTAGTGACTTTGGAGGACATCAGCACACATTTTAGATTTCCAGTCGAACGATCAAGAACAATCTTTTTGGCTGGGGAAAATTTTAAGTGTGTACGATTTTCACATATAACAGTGAGACCAAGTTGGCTATTTCTCTTATGAAACCATAGGAAAAGACATTTGCATTTTCGCATGCATATTGCCTAGACTTTCATGAAAATTTACTTAAAATATAATTTTTGCAAAAAATGTCCCCCAAGATGAAATGATAATTCATTTTGCATTTCTACTAATCCACTTTTTAGAGAAACAATAAATGTGGTAAAATACTGTGTTTTTTGTTAAAATTTTGTGAAAGTTAATCTTACATTTTCACTCACCCTAATGGGAAGAACAATTCAATATCATTTCTTAAGGTTTTTTCTGGGCTGAGAACATTGAAGGACATAAGTGTAAGTTGCCTGCCATTAGGTGGTCAGAGCCCTATTTCGGTTTGACTTCTTAACGAACAAATGTGAGATGTGCAGGGAAGGGTGACATGAACACAAACAGTCAAGAGTACCTAATTACGGATACATTTGTAGATTATCTTACTTTTTGCTATCTACACCAAATTTAGATTTTCTTAAAGGACCAACATAATGGAATTTTTTTTAAAATACATTAAAACATATAAATAAAAAGTACATTTCTCCCACAGTAAAATGTGTTATGAATTACTTTTCTCCTGTTTGCTGTCACCTACAGTAGTTAGTAGAAATCCGAAGGAACCAACAAGATTTTTGACTAGTCCATGTCTTCATGGGGAATTCACAGTATTATACCAAGGTAGAGGCCGCCCCCTACCTCCCACCCACCACCACCACCTGTTTGCACACTATTCTGGCTATTCTGACTTAGCAACTGCTGTGCACTAAGTGCTTTTGAAAATATAGAAAACCCTTAGAATCCCCCATAAGGAGATGGACTAGTCCAAAACCTGTCAGTTCTGTCCGATTTCTACTACTTACAGTAAGTGACAGCAACATAGGAGAAAAGTAATTTATAACACATTTTACTCTGGGAGAAATTCTATTTTTATTATTTTATTTATGTGTTTTAATGTATTTGAAATGTTACAGTTTTTCGTGATAGTGGTCCGTGAAGGTGCTCATAAATTGCTTGACTTTCCACCGAGCAACTAAGCCATTGACCTTTTTGAACGACCAACAACAGTGTGGTGGATTGAAAGCGGCGCACACTGTAACAAACTTATCTGGTGTGGTCTCTGGAGGCTGTTCTGATAGCGTGGAGCAGCTGGAGGAAGCCTCCACTTCCTCTTTGGTCAGTCGCATCCCCGGATCCCCTGTAGACGTGAATCAGCATGTTCACATCCCCGGCTTCCCTGTAGATGTGGGTCAGTGTAGTCTCTCTAGAAGGATGCGCACAGCTCAGAGCTGCCTTTATAGGTTAAGGAGGCATGTCTGAGGTGTGTCAGCTGATTCCTGCGGTCAGCTGACACTTGCTGCAGGGATGTTGCTGATTGGTCTGATTTTCCTGGGGGCTTGGTCTGTGCTCTATTCCTGCTATATAAGCCCTGGGCATTCAGTTACTCGCTGTCCATTATAGCTATCAGGTCACTGAGCGCCGGACCTTGCTTTGCTACTCAGTCTAGTTAAAGTTTTGCTGAGATAGATATATATGCAGTGTTTGCGATATATATCTATCCTTAGTTAGTATCGTATATTGTATTATTGTGATTGTTCTCTGTGTATGACACGGCAAGCCCTCCACTTTGATTAAAGTCTCATCCCTCTGTACTACTGTCATCTGATACTGGATATTGACCTCGGCTAGCCTAACGACCCTGTCTCTGCCTAATCCTTAACTGTACCTCAGCCATCTGACCTATGTGTATGACTTCGGCCTGTATAACGTTTTCGCACCTGTCTTAGCCTACTGTACTTTAGCTATCTGATTATCATTGTATGATCCTAGCCTGTTATTGACCTTGCTCTGCCTCAGTCCCTGTGTACCGCATATCGCTGACTTCACGTGTATGACCTCAGTTGACGATCTGACCTCGATTATCGTATATTCAGTGTACACTTCATTGCCTGCATCAGCCAGCGTTACACACACACTGCAAATGAGATCCTATGCGATATTCCATTACTAATCGAGGTGAACAATGTTGTGCCTCCATGCTCTGAAATTAAAAATCGATTCTGTGTCAATCAAAATCATCTGAACAGTAGCCAATTCCTTCACAATGGAACAATATTTTCCATCCTGCCCAATCGTATATTGGTTGATTACACAAGATATTGGCCAATTTTCATTGATCAAGCAGAATAGAATATAATCTATTCTCCCTCATCCAAATGAAATCAAAATCACATTGTTGATCGATTAGGAGACGAAAATTTATGGGCACCTTTTGTTTGCTTTGTAAAGATTGAGAAAGTGTAATTTTGATTAATAAAATACATGTTAGATTTTGACAAATAGGGTCAGGTTGTGCCCTGCAGTTCCACACTAGTTGATGGGACACAGGCTTGTTTGGCCTACTGCAAAGATTGAAAAACGTGGAGTTATTTTGGAAACTGTTACATGGATGTGCTGGATATTTGGAAAAGGCCTCTTGGGTGGTAGAGGTAATGTAACATACACCAAGCATATTTGGCATAAACATCGGGCAGGCCTAAGATTTAATAACTACCATAATGGCAGGCTAAGAGGTTAATTACCAGACTAGGCTGACATGTTTTAGTTAGTGCTAGTCTAGCTTCCTTTGCATTCAGACTCCTCAATCTGATTTGGGAAATGTCCCAGAAGAAAGTCAGTTCCTCTTACTTCTTAGGTGGTATGCTGAAAGGTTACATCGTCTTATGAAATATGTTACAAATGAATGGCTCTACACGTTAGTGTTGGCATTGATACTAAACACACAGCCTCTCCAGTGGTTTGGGTTTGGCAAAAGGGAACGTTATAAACACAAAGGCAAAGTCACAAAAAATATATTTGTTTTTAAAGTTAAGCTCCATGCAAAAATTAATCACTTTAATTATATCCTTATTTAGAAGAATTCAATGTATTTTAGATGTGCCAAATCAAATACCTGAATTAATTCCTGTATAATTTCCTGCACCGCAGCTCATAGTCTAACAGAAAACCTTACGTTCTGAGCTTCCCTACCTGATGATAATCTGCTGTGATGTCTCCAGAGGCTGCTGCTATTCTGGAAAGTCCAGTTGGCATGTTCTCCCAGTAGTGCTAGGGTATGCAGAGGAGGAAAGTCTGTCAGTTGGTTTTACTGTCTAGTAGGGATGGTCCATGAGATGCAAAAAAAAATCAGAGATGATGGAGATTCGATGCTAGTTTTTTATACAAATTAATGCAGCTTGAAAACACACCAATGAAATGATGCCACTATAGGATTTGATTTGTCTATTTTCAAGCTGGATAAATTTGCATAACAATTGAAGTAAAATCTGCATCAGTTCACAGTTATTTACATCTCATTGACCATTGACACTATCTAGATAGACTTTTTTTTACATCTGACTATTGAGAGTTGCTAGGCGGGATTATACATCTTTTTGCCACTCTTGGTCTGTAAAAACTGAACCTATTCGTACAAAATTGTGTTTTTTATATACCAAGGGTCAATAAAAATGTAAACTTTATTGGTCAAATGTTTAAAACATATACACTGGTACTATAAACCTTCTGAGACATCTTCCTCACATATAAGTGTGGGAGGTATATAGTAGGGGAGGGCCGTGTGTGACCAGTATGAGTCTTCGCTGATCCCCACCACCTACATTGTACAGTGCGTTGTAGCTATGCTAGCTTGTCCACTAGCCAAAGTCTGTAACCTCCTACTCAAAACAACACAATCATCTGCAAAGGGGTGATAGCGGTCACAAAAAAAGCCACTGTTAGCCACAATGGGCTTGATTCACTAAAGAGTGCTACCATAGTTAGCACGCCTATAGCTTTGCACGTGCAAACTAGGGTGCTAAGTAGTTTGCACGGCTGTTACTGATTGCACCGGTGCGCGCGAAACGTTGCACCATCCACGTGCAAAGTACGCTTATCAGGCTATTTTGCACGTGGGCGGTGCGATGTTTCTCGCGCACCGCACAGCGCTAAACTTTGCAAGCGCATATTAGCGCGTACAAAGGCACTTGTGGGATGATAAATGCCTTAAGGTGGTCATACGTTCATCAGTTTTCTTATTCGATTCCTTGCAGATCCAATTCATCTGCTGGGAATCGATTCCTCAAATTGTCAACTCGATTGATTGTTGGTCTTTTTGACACATAAATGGATTGAAAGAATCGATCGAACAGGATGGAAGATTTAAACAATTGGGGGGGGCGGGGAAAGAGCATTGGCAGATCGATGGCCTACAGCTTTGTACTGCATCGAACAGTGCAACTTTGCAGTTCAATTGATTTTCAATAGATCCTCTGCTGTAATCTATTGGAAATTGATGTGCGGTATATGGTAGGAATCAAATACTTTTGCATCAATTCTTTTCGGAAAGGAATCGATTGTTTTGGTCATTGTGTTTAGCCAGCTTTACTCCAAACATCCGCAGTCTCACATGTTGACTAGGAGACTGGATTTTAAGCAAATATAATATATTTCTAGCAAGATACTTATTGTATTAGGCATGAAAACTCATTGGCCTTAAGTGGGCCCTTCACCCTCTACAATAAATGGTAAACAGAGATCTTAAATTATACAAAATCACTTATGAAAACAGAAGCTGCTGAGCCAAGTTTAAACAAACATGGAGCATATGGATGGACTCTATGGCTACTGTACACAATAACAACATGGACCAAAACACGTCTGCAAAGTAGGACAATCAGAGAAATGACATAGTTGTAGAAACGCTATATGCTGAACTACTGATCTGATGTACCTGCGGAATAATGGACTATAAAAAACCCTGGAGGCCGGTTTTACACTTTGCGTTGCGGTGGCATGTGGTGCTCCTGCTGCATCTCACTGCAACGCAAAAAACGTCAATCATATAACCCTGCGATAGAGTGTGCATTGTGCCCCCCTGCTCAGTGACATACTCCCTGCTGGGCAAGATTCCAGTCGGTCCACACATGCACACCGCACCGCACCGCGCTCCAGCGTTTACACCTACTGCATTGCCCGTATACTTCCATTATCCCAAGCACTGTGCATTAAGTGCAGTGCTTCCCGTAAAGCGCTGCAGGCTGTGCAGCAGGATGAACACATCCGGCACAACACAGCGTGTCTAAAAGGCCCCATTGACTTTTATTGCCGTTGCATTACCCTGTTGTAAACCAGGATAACGCACAATTGCAATGTAAGTGTAAAAGAGGCCTGAAGGTTACTTTCACACTATGGGCTTGATTCACTAAACCTTGATAACTGATATCACGGTCGCGCTAGCGTTTTCATGCGCAAACGCGATATTTTGTGCACAATCGCAAATTTTTGCACAAACATTTGCGATTGCCCACGAAAACCATTATGCGCATTATAACGTACGCAAAACGGTAGCGTGACCATGATATCAGTTTTCACAGTTTAGTGAATCAAGCCCTATGTACGTTGCAGTATGCATCCTGAAAAATAGGATCGCAACTGTGTAAAAAGGTTGCATCGCAAGGTAATGCATACAATGATGCATACAGTACATAGAAGTATGCTTCATTGCTAGTGTACTTGTGCACATTGTTCGGTAAATGCTCGGCATGCTCTCGGCATGCTGCACAGCATTCCAATGGAATCCGCTGCACCCCACCATTGATGTGCAAAGGTGAATGTGGCATTACAATATAGTTGCATTGCGTTTTGATGTGATTATATTGCCGTTGCACCACACCATAGTGGAGACAGTGTGAAAGTACCCTAATAGTATATACTGTTAATGATGTACATGAGACTGCATATTGTATTTGTATGGCATAGTATTGTATTACAAGTGTTTTCTTTAGTAGTTATTGTAGTATTGAGAAAAAAAAATTATTAAAAAGATTTTTGGGCGATTTCAGTGCATGGCTGAAAGTGCTCATGTCAGTCCTGGGCCTACATGTGTGTGGTTTTCTGCAAAACGTGTTCATTTGGGAGGCCTTGAGGACTGAAATGGCAAATATGGGTATATTAGTTAGTCGCATGGTAAGAGTGGCACGGGGTAAGCCGAATGATTGCTCACCTTGCTGCCACTGAAATTCTGGTGGGGTTAAATACTATCCCCCCCCCCCCCCCACTATATCTGGAATAACATTACGTCTATGGCGGCACTCAAAGCTGGTGCTATGCGGCTGTGAAAGCACTAAAACCACCAGTCTTGGAATTTTATAAGCCGCCACAGACTGAAATGTTAATTTTGGCTGTAGCAGTGCCCAGTGGACAATTTGGGCACTGGAGGGACCAGATGTAGACAAAGCATCAGACGCCATGTAAATGGCGGCACAGATAGCGGTAAAGGGACAGATAGTAGTTGTGAGGATAAGCTATTGGTGCATAGGGTTTGGCTATCATCTAGCTAGACCCCACATCAGCAGTACTAGTGATAGACATAGGTCTGAGTGTGTGTGTGTGTGTGTGTGGGGGGGGGGGGGTTGGATGTTAGTGTTTGGTGTTGGTAGCGAATATGCTAATAGTAGTGCAAGTTAATTTGGGCGCGGCTATTCAGACAATGTATTTATCCGCTACATAATTTTTTAATGGCACAGACTGCATAATATGTGCGCAAGTCACGGCTATGCCTGCAATCGGCATCTCTTCCACGGCTATTCATTATACCGCTTCAACTTTTGTGCATTATACTGCTTCAACTCCTGGCTGCGCCTCAGCTATGTCTCACTTCATCACTTTCTGTGCGGGGTACGGGTATTTACGTGTTCATAATTAACGGCTATTGCCGATCACACAATTAATGGCTATATCATTTATGTTGTGTCTTCAGGTAACTTCTCTATTCACTGGTATTGCTGCTCCGGCAACTAAAATATATAATTTATAATGCGCCCTTAGCCAACGTAATTATTAGCCTACATCTATAGGTAGCCTCTGGCTGAACAGGTGCCCAGTTGAACAGCTGTGTGCCACGGCACCGACACTCCATGAAGCCGCTGCTTGGACAGGTGCATACACACTGTGGCTACCTCATGTAGCCATTGCCAACTCAGAGGCACAGACAATAAATTCCTGCCCTTTGAATGAGATGGCAAGGCAAAAACACTGTTATCCATTCACCTGCTTACTCTGTGTAAAATTGATAATGGGAGTCGCTGCCTGTGTCACTCTTGATGCCCAAGTGACTCTTGATTACGATACTTCAAGATCCGCACCGTCAGTACAAAATGGTTTATTGGAAGTTTAAAACATAAACATGTTAAAAAGTATGGGTCCGGCCAGATGACGCACAGGCGTTTCGGACTCTCCTGGTCCTTTCTCAAATCCTCAGAGACCCATACTGAACAACCTCTAATCACATCATGTTATATATACAAACAAAGTGGACCACATAGAGAACTACCTAATTATTGTGGTCGCATATGTATGAAAACAACTCACCAATCACATGTAACAGGCAGCTGGACACAGACCAATCAGAATGAGGCACAGCGGACAGTATGCAAAAATAGAATAAACAAATAAATGGTACTCACATATCCCACCACATGTAAATCATTACAGTGAAATAGGGACAGCGCTCATCATACCCCTGTAAAAAACAGTATTAGTGCATAGAAACATCCGCCAGAGGAGATGCAGAAGCTGGCCAATCACCCACAAGCCTACAACGTCCGCAGTGGAGAACATCTACCCCAACCAATAGAATTTCACCAAGAAACCCTCTGTAGCCAATCAAAATCCATAGTGCATAAGCCTATGGAGAAAAGCGGAACCTACATCAGAGGCGCACCACGTGATCGGGGATCCTCCAATCACGCGAGCGCCTACAGCATCTGCATATACAAACAAAGACTGGCAATGAGAGGGAGGCGGAAATGGTAGCGCCACCAATCAGGTGCGCACCGACAGCGTCCGCCATAAGAACTATTACCGCTAACGGCAAAGAGGGGGTGGGGACAGCGGCACCAGCGCAACCAATCAGGTATGCGCCTACAGCGTCCGCCGCACAGTAAAGACTGTGCGTTCGTAACGCTGGAAGCCAAATGAACTCCACAAAACCACCGCCCAGCCACTATCAAGTGTCTGCGCCGACGTACCGCGTAACGAGCGGCCAAAAGCCGCTCCAGAAACGCCAAGCAGCAGGCCCAATACAACTGGGCTCACAAAAACGACGCAAGAGCGTAAGACACTTTTATAGTGGCAATATATGATACAGGCTGGTGAAAAGAGACAGAGACGGCCTATTGATAAGAAGCCAGCCAATAACAACGCCCCTTTAATATGCCACAGTCTGAGGGTAAGAAAGGCAAAGTAAATGCAAGGTAAAAAAGGTCATTATAATTACCATAGTGCCTTAGGCCAGCCGCCAGTGACATGTCCTGATGAGGACAACTATTTTCTTTTTGAATCTACATTTTATGTACAGCGCGGGGGTACGGCGATGGGCTCGAACGTGGCCCCCTCTTATGCTAACCTTTTTATGGGTTTGTACGAGGAGGCGTTTGTATATTCCAGTAGTTTATTTTGTAGACATGCGTTACTTTGGCAGCGCTATATTGACGATATTTTTTTGCTGTGGCGGGGGCCACGTTCGAGCCTTGATGCCTTTGTACCTGAATTGCATAACAAATGTACTACTATAGAACTTACTATCCATTGTGACTTAACCAAAGTCAGTTTTCTTGATACGTGGGTGATAAAGGAAGGTGGAAGATTGATTACAGATTTATTCACTAAACCCACAGACAGAAATTCCATCCTCCATTTTTCTAGTTTTCATCCTCCCCATGTGAGATATAATATTCCCAAGGGTCAATTTAAAAGGATAGAGAGAATAGTGAAGGAACCTACCATTAGGGCACAGAGATTGGAGGAAATGAAGTATAAATTTTTGGCACGGGGTTATCCCATTGTGTGCCTTCAGGATGGCTACAGATTTAGAGGAGGTGGGAACAGGTTTGGTGGACAGTCAGGTACCAGACTAGGGATTAGTGAACGTGTTCCTTGTGTCACCACCTATAATGTGCTTTCGGACCACATTGGTCGTATTATCAATAAACACTGGCCCATTCTCAAAAGGGGTTTACCTACGGTGAGGGAATTCCATGATTGGCCCCTCATGTCTTACAAAAGAGCCCCCTCCCTTAGAGATACACTTGTACACAATGATCTGGGCCCCGCAGTGGCAACCAAAGTGAGGAGAAATGGCACCTTTCCCTGTATGGGATGCCACTTGTGTAGCTATATTGTAAAAGGCGACATTTTCACACATCCAAGCCGAGGGACTAAATATAAGATCAGGGGCAGCTTCAGCTGTGATTCTAGATTTGTTATATATCTTCTTAAATGTCCCTGCGGCTTGGGGTATGTAGGAAAAACCACGCAAGCTTTAAAAGATAGAATATCCTCTCATAAGTCTAATATTAGAAATCATAATCGTGAACTGTCAGTCTCAGATCATTTTTGTAGTAAAGGTCACTGTTTGGCCCAATTGAGGGTTCAGGTGATAGAGGGGGTACCCGCTTTACGCAGAGGTGGTGACAGACATAAGAAGTTGGCTTTAAGAGAAAATTTTTGGATCAAAAAGCTAGATACATTAGAACCCAGGGGCCTCAATAGAGATTACGATTTGTCTAATTTGATTTAAATGTTTATGTGATTTTATGTGGGTTGCTTATTAATTATGTGTATTTCTGTATCCTCATCAGGACATGTCACTGGCGGCTGGCCTAAGGCACTATGGTAATTATAATGACCTTTTTTACCTTGCATTTACTTTGCCTTTCTTACCCTCAGACTGTGGCATATTAAAGGGGCGTTGTTATTGGCTGGCTTCTTATCAATAGGCCATCTCTGTCTCTTTTCACCAGCCTGTATCATATATTGCCACTATAAAAGTGTCTTACGCTCTTGCGTCATTTTTGTGAGCCCAGTTGTATTGGGCCTGCTGCTTGGCGTTTCTGGAGCGGCTTTTGGCCGCTCGTTACGCGGTACGTCGGCGCAGACACTTGATAGTGGCTGGGCGGTGGTTTTGTGGAGTTCATTTGGCTTCCAGCGTTACGAACGCACAGTCTTTACTGTGCGGCGGACGCTGTAGGCGCATACCTGATTGGTTGCGCTGGTGCCGCTGTCCCCACCCCCTCTTTGCCGTTAGCGGTAATAGTTCTTATGGCGGACGCTGTCGGTGCGCACCTGATTGGTGGCGCTACCATTTCCGCCTCCCTCTCATTGCCAGTCTTTGTTTGTATATGCGGACGCTGTAGGCGCTCGCGTGATTGGAGGATCCCCGATCACGTGGTGCGCCTCTGATGTAGGTTCCGCTTTTCTCCATAGGCTTATGCACTATGGATTTTGATTGGCTACAGAGGGTTTCTTGGTGAAATTCTATTGGTTGGGGTAGATGTTCTCCACTGCGGACGTTGTAGGCTTGTGGGTGATTGGCCAGCTTCTGCATCTCCTCTGGCGGATGTTTCTATGCACTAATACTGTTTTTTACAGGGGTATGATGAGCGCTGTCCCTATTTCACTGTAATGATTTACATGTGGTGGGATATGTGAGTACCATTTATTTGTTTATTCTATTTTTGCATACTGTCCGCTGTGCCTCATTCTGATTGGTCTGTGTCCAGCTGCCTGTTACATGTGATTGGTGAGTTGTTTTCATACATATGCGACCACAATAATTAGGTAGTTCTCTATGTGGTCCACTTTGTTTGTATATATAACATGATGTGATTAGAGGTTGTTCAGTATGGGTCTCTGAGGATTTGAGAAAGGACCAGGAGAGTCCGAAACGCCTGTGCGTCATCTGGCCGGACCCATACTTTTTAACATATTTATGTTTTAAACTTCCAATAAACCATTTTGTACTGACGGTGCGGATCTTGAAGTATCGTAATCGTTTACTCTTACTCCAGAGTGGATCCTGGCACGTCACTTTTGTTGCATTGGTGCAGGAACTTTTCTAACATTCAAGTGACTCTTGATGACCTGGTGTCTTTTTACTATGTAGCTGCTAGCGCAAACTGTGCACAGCTGATCTTCTCTGCACCTGAGCTGACAACGGCTACATGAGGCAGCTGCAGTATGGATGCAGTCTGTGCAAAGCTGTTGGGCTCAGCTCCAGTCCAGCAAATTACTAAATGAGGTACCATTGCTGCAGTTAAGATGTTGCGCGCAGGCGCCTATCCAAGCAGCAGCTACATACAGTATCATTCATGCACTAAAGACTTTCTTATCAGTAGTTTGTAGTAGATAAGTATCCACTATGCCGCTATTGTATCCACTTAATAGCTCTGAACCCAGCAGTGGATAAAATAGCTGCTATGATGCTGCACTGCTACAATCTCTTCCGCTATTTTATCCACTACAGACAGGGCCGGCCCGCCCATGAGGCGGGGTGAGGCGGGTTCCTCAGGCGGCAGGAAGTGGAGGGGCGGCACCAGGCATAAAGAGGAAGTGACTGCGCCTGGTTTTTGGCGCCTTTCTGGAGAGACTGGAGTGTGCTGGTACCGCCGCCTGGCCCACCTGCTAGCCTCAATTTGCCTGCGCTGCAGACTCTGCAGTGAGGTCTCCCTGGCTGCACACCGAATCGCGAGTGACCCGGTGCACAGTGACGCCAGCCCTGCCACGTGACTTGCCGCCCACCCACCATGCCAGACTCCGACTCAAGCGGGAGGGGCGGCCTGCTCCGGGTGTCTTCATGGTAGGAGTCCTGTGTTGCCGCCCCTGCCGCTGCCCTGTGTGCTGCCGCTGCACGTTTGGGGATTTTACACACGCCGCCCGCTACTGCTGCCCCCCCCCCCCGCTGTCAGGCAGCAGGAGCAGCCCAGCTACAGACCTCCGACCAGCCGGCGACCAGACCTAGCGGACACCGCACTGATATGCGGAAGTGACGTCACTTCCGCATATACAGCGTGGTGTTCACCGAGATCGGTGCGCCCACTCTAACTGGTCACCGGCTGATACTGAGGTCTGAAGCTGGGCTGCAGGTGAGTGAAGGGCACCTGTCGCTATCTAACCTGGGGGGGTCACTATCTAACCTGGGGGGGTCACTATCTAACCTGGGGGGATCACTATCTAACCTGTGGGGGGATCACTATCTAACCTGTGGGGGGATCACTATCTAACCTGTGGGGGGTCACTATCTAACCTGGGGGGGGGCCACTATCTAACCTGGGGGGGGTCACTATCTAACCTGGGGGGGTCACTATCTAACCTGGGGGGGTCACTATCTAACCTGGGGGGGGTCACTATCTAACCTGTGGGGGGGGTCACTATCTAACCTGTGGGGGGGGTCACTATCTAACCTGTGGGGGGGGTCACTATCTAACCTGTGGGTGGGTCACTATCTAACCTGTGGGGGGATCACTATCTAACCTGTGGGGGGATCACTATCTAACCTGTGGGGGGTCACTATCTAACCTGTGGGGGGTCACTATCTAACCTGTGGGGGGTCACTATCTAACCTGTGGGGGGTCACTATCTAACCTGTGGGAGGGTCGCTGTCACTATCTAACCTGGGGGAGGGTCGCTGTCACTATCTAACCTGGGGGGGGGTCGCTGTCACTATCTAACCTGGGGGGGGGGGGGGGGGTCGCTGTCACTATCTAACCTGGGGGGGGGGGTTGCTGTCACTATCTAACCTGGGGGGGTCGCTGTCACTATCTAACCTGGGGGGTCGCTGTCACTATCTAACCTGGGGGGTCGCTGTCACTATCTAACCTGGGGGGTCGCTGTCACTATCTAACCTGGGGGGTCGCTGTCTCTATCTAACCCCGGGGGGTCGCTGTCACTACCTAAACCCGGGGGGTCGCTGTCACTACCTAAACCCGGGGGGTCGCTGTCACTACCTAAACCCGGGGGGTCGCTGTCACTACCTAAACCCGGGGGGTCGCTGTCACTACCTAAACCCGGGGGGCTCCTGTCACTACCTAAACCCGGGGGGCTCCTGTCACTACCTAAACCCGGGGGGCTCCTGTCACTACCTAAACCCGGGGGGCTCCAGTCACTACCTAAACTGGGGGGCTCCAGTCACTACCTAAACTGGGCGGCTCCAGTCACTACCTAAACTGGGGGGCTCCAGTCACTACCTAAACTGGGGGGCTCCAGTCACTACCTAAACTGGGGCGCTCCTGGCACTACCTAAACTGGGGGGCTCCTGGCACTACCTAAAGTAGGGGGCACCTCTCACTACCTAAACTATCTAGGCCAGCCAGCCCAACATAACCACCAGCCAACCAGCCCAGAATCACTGGCAAAAAGGCCACAGCATCACCACCAGTCAGGCCAGCATTTACTTCAACCAGCCAGCCCAGCCACAGCATCACCGCCAGTAAGGCCACAGCATCACTGCCAGGCCTTTCAGCCCACACATCCCCAATCCAGACAAAAATAGTATTGCCAGCCAGGCACAGCAGCCAGTAGAGAATTCAGAAGCCAGGTGAGAGGTGTCTACCATATTAAGGGGGCATTCTGCCTATTTATGTGAAATGATGTCTATTTATGTGCCTCATGACTGCTGAATTTGTCTTGCTGGGGGCCTCATGATTGCTGAATTTGTCTTGTTGGGGGCCTCGTGATTTGTTGGGGGCCTCATGATTGCTGAATTTGTCTTGTTGGGGGCCTCAAGATTGCTGAATTTGTCTTGTTGGGGCCCTCATGATTGCTAACTGCGAGACTATGGGAAAAGCTGAATCATCATCATATGAGACAATAGCATTAAACCTACTTCAGGAGTAGGATGGATGAAACTATTTATCTTCAGTTTATTTTCAACATGGAGTTTCCATAATGTTCATGTATGTGTTAAAATGTTTGTATTTAGTTTAAATTGCTGTTTGCACTTTGCGATAGATAAGTGACTTTTCGCCACCACTGTCCTGATCTAATGTCCCACCATTGCTAAGTTCATGTAAACTTGTCTCCACCCGTGACCACACCCACATTTTGGTCTATGGCCACACACATGTTTCGCGCAACGTAGCCCCAATTACGGGGGGGGGGGGGGGTGTTACTGTGGATAATCAGCACCGGGTTCCAAATACCCTAATACCCTAGGTACGCCACTGCTGCCGACTACTAGGCCTCTGAGACTGCACCTGTACGCTGCCTCTGCCTGCTTGATGGTGGGCGGCAGGCAGAATCCGGGACCGGAAGTGACTGGAGTCACGCTGCCTGCCGCCCGCTGCTGGCCATGATAGTAGTCACTGAGTGCCGCCGTGACCGTGACAATGATGAGCCCGCTGTTGCCCCCCGGCATTGACCGCCAGCGCGAGATGGAGGAGCAAGCTCGCCGCCTGCAGCTGCCCTCTGCCCGCCAGTGCAAGATGGATGCTGGATCGTGCCTGACGCCTGCCCTCCGCTATCGTCGCCGCCGGACCCCACCATCCTCGGTGGGTCACTTTGCTGCCCCAGGCACTGGCTCT
Organism: Hyperolius riggenbachi; assembly: GCF_040937935.1. NCBI lineage: Eukaryota > Metazoa > Chordata > Amphibia > Anura > Hyperoliidae > Hyperolius > Hyperolius riggenbachi. The sequence goes on from NC_090651.1 coordinate 133,157,541, forward strand.
GCTCTCCGTGGTCGGGTCAAATTCCTTTTTTGTATTCTCTAATGTCATGTCATAAAGTATGTATGTATGTGGCAGACTGACTGGTATGTATGTATGTGGCAGACTGACTGGTATGTATGTGGCAGACTGACTGGTATGTATGTACAGTGGAGGAAATAATTATTTGACCCCTCACTGATTTTGTAAGTTTGTCCAATGACAAAGAAATGAAAAAGTCTCAGAACAGTATCATTTCAATGGTAGGTTTATTGTAACAGTGGCAGATAGCACATCAAAAGGAAAATAGAAAAAATAACCTTAAATAAAAGATAGTAACTGATTTGCATTTCATTGAGTGAAATAAGTTTTTGAACCCTCTAACAATAAAAGACTTAATACTTAGTGGAAAAACCCTTGTTTGCAAGCACAGAGGTCAAACGTTTCTTGTAATTGATGACCAAGTTTGCACACATTTTAGGAGGAATGTTGGTCCACTCCTCTTTGCAGATCATCTCTAAATCCCTAAGGTTTCGGGGCTGTCTCTGTGCAACTCTGAGCTTGAGCTCCCTCCATAGGTTTTCTATTGGATTAAGGTCCGGAGACTGACTAGGCCACTCCATGACCTTAATGTGCTTCTTCTTGAGCCACTCCTTTGTTGCCTTTGTTGTATGTTTTGGGTCATTGTCGTGCTGGAACACCCATCCACGACCCATTTTCAGTTTCCTGGCAGAGGGAAGGAGGTTGTCATTCAGGATTTCACGATACATGGCTCCGTCCATTTTCCCGTTAATGCGATTAAGTTGTCCTGTGCCCTTAGCAGAAAAACACCCCCAAAGCAAAATGTTTCCACCCCCATGCTTGACGGTGGGGACGGTGTTTTGGGGGTCATAGGCAGCATTTTTCTTCCTCCAAACACAGCGAGTTGAGTTAATGCCAAAGAGCTCTATTTTGGTCTCATCAGACCACAGCACCTTCTCCCAGTCACTCACAGAATCATTCAGGTGTTCATTGGCAAACTTCAGACGGGCCTGCACATGTGCCTTCTTGAGCAGGGGGACCTTGCGAGCCCTGCAGGATTTTAATCCATTGCGGTGTAATGTGTTTCCAATGGTTTTTTTTGGTGACTGTGGTCCCTGCTAATTTGAGGTCATTTACTAAGTCCTCCCATGTAGTTCTAGGATGCTTTTTCACCTTTCTCAGAACCATTGACACCCCACGAGGTGAGATCTTGCGTGGAGCCCCAGAGCGAGGTCGATTGATGGTCATTTTGTGCTCCTTCCATTTTCGAACAATCGCACCAACAGTTGTCACCTTCTCTCCCAGCTTCTTGCTAATGGTTTTGTAGCCCATTCCAGCCTTGTGCAGGTCTACAATTTTGTCTCTGACATCCTTGGACAGCTCTTTGGTCTTTCCCATGTTGGAGAGTTTGGAGTCTGCTTGATTGATTGTTTCTGTGGACAGGTGTCTTTTATACAGGTGACTAGTTAAGACAGGTGTCCTTAATGAGGGCGACTAATTGAGTAGAAGTGTCTAACCACTCTGTGGGAGACAGAACTCTTAATGGTTGGTAGGGGTTCAAAAACTTATTTCACTCAATGAAATGCAAATCAGTTGCTATCTTTTATTTAAGGTTATTTTTTCGATTTTCCTTTTGATGTGCTATCTGCCACTGTTAAAATAAACCTACCATTGAAATGATACTGTTCTGAGACTTTTCATTTCTTTGCCATTGGACAAACTTACAAAATCAGCGAGGGGTCAAATAATTATTTCCTCCACTGCATGTGGCAGACTGACTGGTATGTATGTGGCAGACTGACTAGTATGTATGTATGTGGCAGACTGACTGGTATGTATGTATGTGGCAGACTGACTGGTATGTATGTATGTGGCAGACTGACTGGTATGTATGTATGTGACAGACTGACTGGTATGTATGTGGCAGACTGACTGGTATGTATGTATGTGGCAGACTGACTGGTATGTATGTATGTATGTGGCAGACTGACTGGTATGTATGTATGTATATATGTATGTGGCAGACTGACTGGTATGTATGTATGTATGTATGTATATATGTATGTGGCAGACTGACTGGTATGTATGTATTTTTGTATATATGTATGTGGCAGACTGACTGGTATGTATGTATGTATATATGTATGTGGCAGACTGACTGGTATGTATGTATGTATATATGTATGTGGCAGACTGACTGGTATGTATATATGTATGTGGCAGACTGACTGGTATGTATGTATATATGTATGTGGCAGACTGACTGGTATGTATGTATATATGTATGTGGCAGACTGACTGGTATGTATGTATATATGTATGTGGCAGACTGACTGGTATGTATGTATGTATGTATGTGGCAGACTGACTGGTATGTATGTATGTATGTATGTGGCAGACTGACTGGTATGTATGTATGTATGTATGTATGTATGTATGTATGTATGTGGCAGACTGACTGGTATGTATGTATGTATGTGGCAGACTGACTGGTATGTATGTATGTATGTGGCAGACTGACTGGTATGTATGTATGTATGTATGTATGTATGTATGTGGCAGACTGACTGGTATGTATGTATGTATGTGGCAGACTGACTGGTATGTATGTATGTATGTATGTATGTGGCAGACTGACTGGTAGGTATGTATGTATGTGGCAGACTGACTGGTATGTATGTATGTGGCAGACTGACTGGTATGTATGTATGTATGTATGTGGCAGACTGACTGGTATGTATGTATGTATGTATGTGGCAGACTGACTGGTATGTATGTATGTATGTGGCAGACTGACTGGTATGTATGTATGTATGTGGCAGACTGACTGGTATGTACCGGTATGTATGTGGCAGACTGACTGGTATGTATGTATGTATGTATGTGGCAGACTGACTGGTATGTATGTATGTGGCAGACTGACTGGTATGTATGTATATATGTATGTGGCAGACTGACTGGTATGTATGTATGTATGTGGCAGACTGACTGGTATGTATGTATGTATGTATGTGGCAGACTGACTGGTATGTATGTATATATGTGGCAGACTGACTGGTATGTATGTATGTATGTATATATGTGGCAGACTGACTGGTATGTATGTATGTATGTATGTGGCAGACTGACTGGTATGTATGTATGCGGCAGACTGACTGGTATGTATGTATGTATGTATGTATATATGTGGCAGACTGACTGGTATGTATGTATGTATGTATGTATGTATGTGGCAGACTGACTGGTAGGTATGTATGTATGTGGCAGACTGACTGGTATGTATGTATGTATGTATGTATGTGGCAGACTGACTGGTATGTATGTATGTATGTGGCAGACTGACTGGTATGTATGTATGTATGTATGTATGTATGTATGTGGCAGACTGACTGGTAGGTATGTATGTATGTGGCAGACTGACTGGTATGTATGTATGTATGTGGCAGACTGACTGGTATGTATGTATGGTATGTATGTATGTATGTGGCAGACTGACTGGTAGGTATGTATGTATGTGGCAGACTGACTGGTATGTATGTATGTATGTGGCAGACTGACTGGTATGTATGTATGTATGTATGTGGCAGACTGACTGGTATGTATGTATGTATGTATGTATATATGTGGCAGACTGACTGGTAGGTAGGTATGTATGTATGTGGCAGACTGACTGGTATGTATGTATGTATGTGGCAGACTGACTGGTATGTATGTATGGTATGTACAGGGCCGGCCCGCCCATGAGGCGGGGTGAGGCGGGTTCCTCAGGCGGCAGGAAGTGGAGGGGCGGCACCAGGCATAAAGAGGAAGTGACTGCGCCTGGTTTTTGGCGCCTTTCTGGAGAGACTGGAGTGTGCTGGTACCGCCGCCTGGCCCACCTGCTAGCCTCAATTTGCCTGCGCTGCAGACTCTGCAGTGAGGTCTCCCTGGCTGCACACCGAATCGCGAGTGACCCGGTGCACAGTGACGCCAGCCCTGCCACGTGACTTGCCGCCCACCCACCATGCCAGACTCCGACTCAAGCGGGAGGGGCGGCCTGCTCCGGGTGTCTTCATGGTAGGAGTCCTGTGTTGCCGCCCCTGCCGCTGCCCTGTGTGCTGCCGCTGCACGTTTGGGGATTTTACACACGCCGCCCGCTACTGCTGCCCCCCCCCCGCTGTCAGGCAGCAGGAGCAGCCCAGCTACAGACCTCCGACCAGCCGGCGACCAGACCTAGCGGACACCGCACTGATATGCGGAAGTGACGTCACTTCCGCATATACAGCGTGGTGTTCACCGAGATCGGTGCGCCCACTCTAACTGGTCACCGGCTGATACTGAGGTCTGAAGCTGGGCTGCAGGTGAGTGAAGGGCACCTGTCGCTATCTAACCTGGGGGGGTCACTATCTAACCTGGGGGGGTCACTATCTAACCTGGGGGGATCACTATCTAACCTGTGGGGGGATCACTATCTAACCTGTGGGGGGATCACTATCTAACCTGTGGGGGGATCACTATCTAACCTGTGGGGGGTCACTATCTAACCTGGGGGGGGCCACTATCTAACCTGTGGGGGGTCACTATCTAACCTGGGGGGGTCACTATCTAACCTGGGGGGGTCACTATCTAACCTGGGGGGGGTCACTATCTAACCTGTGGGGGGGGTCACTATCTAACCTGTGGGGGGGGTCACTATCTAACCTGTGGGGGGGGTCACTATCTAACCTGTGGGTGGGTCACTATCTAACCTGTGGGGGGATCACTATCTAACCTGTGGGGGGTCACTATCTAACCTGTGGGGGGTCACTATCTAACCTGTGGGGGGTCACTATCTAACCTGTGGGGGGTCACTATCTAACCTGTGGGAGGGTCGCTGTCACTATCTAACCTGGGGGAGGGTCGCTGTCACTATCTAACCTGGGGGGGGGTCGCTGTCACTATCTAACCTGGGGGGGGGGGGTCGCTGTCACTATCTAACCTGGGGGGGGGGGGTTGCTGTCACTATCTAACCTGGGGGGGTCGCTGTCACTATCTAACCTGGGGGGTCGCTGTCACTATCTAACCTGGGGGGTCGCTGTCACTATCTAACCTGGGGGGTCGCTGTCACTATCTAACCTGGGGGGTCGCTGTCTCTATCTAACCCCGGGGGGTCGCTGTCACTACCTAAACCCGGGGGGTCGCTGTCACTACCTAAACCCGGGGGGTCGCTGTCACTACCTAAACCCGGGGGGTCGCTGTCACTACCTAAACCCGGGGGGTCGCTGTCACTACCTAAACCCGGGGGGCTCCTGTCACTACCTAAACCCGGGGGGCTCCTGTCACTACCTAAACCCGGGGGGCTCCTGTCACTACCTAAACCCGGGGGGCTCCAGTCACTACCTAAACTGGGGGGCTCCAGTCACTACCTAAACTGGGGGGCTCCAGTCACTACCTAAACTGGGGGGCTCCAGTCACTACCTAAACTGGGGGGCTCCAGTCACTACCTAAACTGGGGGGCTCCAGTCACTACCTAAACTGGGGCGCTCCTGGCACTACCTAAACTGGGGGGCTCCTGGCACTACCTAAAGTAGGGGGCACCTCTCACTACCTAAACTATCTAGGCCAGCCAGCCCAACATAACCACCAGCCAACCAGCCCAGAATCACTGGCAAAAAGGCCACAGCATCACCACCAGTCAGGCCAGCATTTACTTCAACCAGCCAGCCCAGCCACAGCATCACCGCCAGTAAGGCCACAGCATCACTGCCAGGCCTTTCAGCCCACACATCCCCAATCCAGACAAAAATAGTATTGCCAGCCAGGCACAGCAGCCAGTAGAGAATTCAGAAGCCAGGTGAGAGGTGTCTACCATATTAAGGGGGCATTCTGCCTATTTATGTGAAATGATGTCTATTTATGTGCCTCATGACTGCTGAATTTGTCTTGCTGGGGGCCTCATGATTGCTGAATTTGTCTTGTTGGGGGCCTCGTGATTTGTTGGGGGCCTCATGATTGCTGAATTTGTCTTGTTGGGGGCCTCAAGATTGCTGAATTTGTCTTGTTGGGGCCCTCATGATTGCTAACTGCGAGACTATGGGAAAAGCTGAATCATCATCATATGAGACAATAGCATTAAACCTACTTCAGGAGTAGGATGGATGAAACTATTTATCTTCAGTTTATTTTCAACATGGAGTTTCCATAATGTTCATGTATGTGTTAAAATGTTTGTATTTAGTTTAAATTGCTGTTTGCACTTTGCGATAGATAAGTGACTTTTCGCCACCACTGTCCTGATCTAATGTCCCACCATTGCTAAGTTCATGTAAACTTGTCTCCACCCGTGACCACACCCACATTTTGGTCTATGGCCACACACATGTTTCGCGCAACGTAGCCCCAATTACGGGGGGGGGGGGGGGGGGTGTTACTGTGGATAATCAGCACCGGGTTCCAAATACCCTAATACCCTAGGTACGCCACTGCTGCCGACTACTAGGCCTCTGAGACTGCACCTGTACGCTGCCTCTGCCTGCTTGATGGTGGGCGGCAGGCAGAATCCGGGACCGGAAGTGACTGGAGTCACGCTGCCTGCCGCCCGCTGCTGGCCATGATAGTAGTCACTGAGTGCCGCCGTGACCGTGACAATGATGAGCCCGCTGTTGCCCCCCGGCATTGACCGCCAGCGCGAGATGGAGGAGCAAGCTCGCCGCCTGCAGCTGCCCTCTGCCCGCCAGCGCAAGATGGATGCTGGATCGTGCCTGACGCCTGCCCTCCGCTATCGTCGCCGCCGGACCCCACCATCCTCGGTGGGTCACTTTGCTGCCCCAGGCACTGGCTCTGCTCTCCGTGGTCGGGTCAAATTCCTTTTTTGTATTCTCTAATGTCATGTCATAAAGTATGTATGTATGTGGCAGACTGACTGGTATGTATGTATGTGGCAGACTGACTGGTATGTATGTGGCAGACTGACTGGTATGTATGTACAGTGGAGGAAATAATTATTTGACCCCTCACTGATTTTGTAAGTTTGTCCAATGACAAAGAAATGAAAAAGTCTCAGAACAGTATCATTTCAATGGTAGGTTTATTGTAACAGTGGCAGATAGCACATCAAAAGGAAAATAGAAAAAATAACCTTAAATAAAAGATAGTAACTGATTTGCATTTCATTGAGTGAAATAAGTTTTTGAACCCTCTAACAATAAAAGACTTAATACTTAGTGGAAAAACCCTTGTTTGCGAGCACAGAGGTCAAACGTTTCTTGTAATTGATGACCAAGTTTGCACACATTTTAGGAGGAATGTTGGTCCACTCCTCTTTGCAGATCATCTCTAAATCCCTAAGGTTTCGGGGCTGTCTCTGTGCAACTCTGAGCTTGAGCTCCCTCCATAGGTTTTCTATTGGATTAAGGTCCGGAGACTGACTAGGCCACTCCATGACCTTAATGTGCTTCTTCTTGAGCCACTCCTTTGTTGCCTTTGTTGTATGTTTTGGGTCATTGTCGTGCTGGAACACCCATCCACGACCCATTTTCAGTTTCCTGGCAGAGGGAAGGAGGTTGTCATTCAGGATTTCACGATACATGGCTCCGTCCATTTTCCCGTTAATGCGATTAAGTTGTCCTGTGCCCTTAGCAGAAAAACACCCCCAAAGCAAAATGTTTCCACCCCCATGCTTGACGGTGGGGACGGTGTTTTGGGGGTCATAGGCAGCATTTTTCTTCCTCCAAACACAGCGAGTTGAGTTAATGCCAAAGAGCTCTATTTTGGTCTCATCAGACCACAGCACCTTCTCCCAGTCACTCACAGAATCATTCAGGTGTTCATTGGCAAACTTCAGACGGGCCTGCACATGTGCCTTCTTGAGCAGGGGGACCTTGCGAGCCCTGCAGGATTTTAATCCATTGCGGTGTAATGTGTTTCCAATGGTTTTTTTTGGTGACTGTGGTCCCTGCTAATTTGAGGTCATTTACTAAGTCCTCCCATGTAGTTCTAGGATGCTTTTTCACCTTTCTCAGAACCATTGACACCCCACGAGGTGAGATCTTGCGTGGAGCCCCAGAGCGAGGTCGATTGATGGTCATTTTGTGCTCCTTCCATTTTCGAACAATCGCACCAACAGTTGTCACCTTCTCTCCCAGCTTCTTGCTAATGGTTTTGTAGCCCATTCCAGCCTTGTGCAGGTCTACAATTTTGTCTCTGACATCCTTGGACAGCTCTTTGGTCTTTCCCATGTTGGAGAGTTTGGAGTCTGCTTGATTGATTGTTTCTGTGGACAGGTGTCTTTTATACAGGTGACTAGTTAAGACAGGTGTCCTTAATGAGGGCGACTAATTGAGTAGAAGTGTCTAACCACTCTGTGGGAGACAGAACTCTTAATGGTTGGTAGGGGTTCAAAAACTTATTTCACTCAATGAAATGCAAATCAGTTGCTATCTTTTATTTAAGGTTATTTTTTCGATTTTCCTTTTGATGTGCTATCTGCCACTGTTAAAATAAACCTACCATTGAAATGATACTGTTCTGAGACTTTTCATTTCTTTGCCATTGGACAAACTTACAAAATCAGCGAGGGGTCAAATAATTATTTCCTCCACTGCATGTGGCAGACTGACTGGTATGTATGTGGCAGACTGACTAGTATGTATGTATGTGGCAGACTGACTGGTATGTATGTATGTGGCAGACTGACTGGTATGTATGTATGTGGCAGACTGACTGGTATGTATGTATGTGACAGACTGACTGGTATGTATGTGGCAGACTGACTGGTATGTATGTATGTGGCAGACTGACTGGTATGTATGTATGTATGTGGCAGACTGACTGGTATGTATGTATGTATATATGTATGTGGCAGACTGACTGGTATGTATGTATGTATGTATGTATATATGTATGTGGCAGACTGACTGGTATGTATGTATTTTTGTATATATGTATGTGGCAGACTGACTGGTATGTATGTATGTATATATGTATGTGGCAGACTGACTGGTATGTATGTATGTATATATGTATGTGGCAGACTGACTGGTATGTATATATGTATGTGGCAGACTGACTGGTATGTATGTATATATGTATGTGGCAGACTGACTGGTATGTATGTATATATGTATGTGGCAGACTGACTGGTATGTATGTATATATGTATGTGGCAGACTGACTGGTATGTATGTATGTATGTATGTGGCAGACTGACTGGTATGTATGTATGTATGTATGTGGCAGACTGACTGGTATGTATGTATGTATGTATGTATGTATGTGGCAGACTGACTGGTATGTATGTATGTATGTGGCAGACTGACTGGTATGTATGTATGTATGTATGTATGTATGTATGTGGCAGACTGACTGGTATGTATGTATGTATGTGGCAGACTGACTGGTATGTATGTATGTATGTATGTATGTGGCAGACTGACTGGTAGGTATGTATGTATGTGGCAGACTGACTGGTATGTATGTATGTGGCAGACTGACTGGTATGTATGTATGTATGTATGTGGCAGACTGACTGGTATGTATGTATGTATGTATGTGGCAGACTGACTGGTATGTATGTATGTATGTATGTGGCAGACTGACTGGTATGTATGTATGTATGTGGCAGACTGACTGGTATGTATGTATGTATGTGGCAGACTGACTGGTATGTACCGGTATGTATGTGGCAGACTGACTGGTATGTATGTATGTATGTATGTGGCAGACTGACTGGTATGTATGTATGTGGCAGACTGACTGGTATGTATGTATATATGTATGTGGCAGACTGACTGGTATGTATGTATGTATGTGGCAGACTGACTGGTATGTATGTATGTATGTATGTGGCAGACTGACTGGTATGTATGTATATATGTGGCAGACTGACTGGTATGTATGTATGTATGTATATATGTGGCAGACTGACTGGTATGTATGTATGTATGTATGTGGCAGACTGACTGGTATGTATGTATGCGGCAGACTGACTGGTATGTATGTATGTATGTATGTATGTATATATGTGGCAGACTGACTGGTATGTATGTATGTATGTATGTATGTATGTGGCAGACTGACTGGTAGGTATGTATGTATGTGGCAGACTGACTGGTATGTATGTATGTATGTATGTATGTGGCAGACTGACTGGTATGTATGTATGTATGTGGCAGACTGACTGGTATGTATGTATGTATGTATGTATGTATGTATGTGGCAGACTGACTGGTAGGTATGTATGTATGTGGCAGACTGACTGGTATGTATGTATGTATGTGGCAGACTGACTGGTATGTATGTATGGTATGTATGTATGTATGTGGCAGACTGACTGGTAGGTATGTATGTATGTGGCAGACTGACTGGTATGTATGTATGTATGTGGCAGACTGACTGGTATGTATGTATGTATGTATGTGGCAGACTGACTGGTATGTATGTATGTATGTATGTATATATGTGGCAGACTGACTGGTAGGTAGGTATGTATGTATGTGGCAGACTGACTGGTATGTATGTATGTATGTGGCAGACTGACTGGTATGTATGTATGGTATGTATGTATGTATGTATGTGGCAGACTGACTGGTAGGTATGTATGTATGTGGCAGACTGACTGGTATGTATGTATGTATGTGGCAGACTGACTGGTATGTATGTATGGTATGTATGTATTTAGGTGGCAGACTGACTGGTATGTATGTATGTTTGTATGTATGTATGTAGGTGGCAGACTGACTGGTATGTATGTATGTATTTAGGTGGCAGACTGACTGGTATGTATTTAGGTGGCAGACTGACTTGTATGTATGTTTTTAGGTGGCAGACTGGCATGTATATATGTATGTATGTATTTAGGTGGCAGACTGACTGGTATGTATGTATTTAGGAAGGTGGCAGACTGACTGGTATGTACCGGTATGTATTTAGGAAGGTGGCAGACTGACTGGTATGTATGTATTTAGGAAGGTGGCAGACTGACTGGTATGTACCGGTATGTATTTAGGAAGGTGGCAGACTGACTGGTATGTACCGGTATGTATTTAGGAAGGTGGCAGACTGACTGGTATGTATGTATTTAGGAAGGTGGCAGACTGGTAGTGTCTAGTGTGGTATTGGTATATATGCAGGCCTTGCATTGCAGGGGGGATATATCATCCTGTTGCTGTTATTTATTTTCTCTTTACTGACTCATTGATTGACTATCTGTGTGCTATAAGGGGGTTGGGTCTGGGACATGCAGGAGGGTGTCAGCCACTTTGCAGACTTCATAAGTTCACAACAGCACCATACAACCTAGGCCTAGCTATATTGCCAGTGCAGTGACTGACTGAAGCCCTAGTGGTTTGGGCCTAAGGTAGGGAGGTAGAAATCATGGGCTGTGTCTTCTTTAATCTTGTTTTAAGGGGGGTGGGTCGGAGGGGGGGGGGCACCTTCACGATCTTTGCCTCAGGCAGCAGAAAGTCCAGGACCGGCCCTGGGTATGTATGTATGTATGTATGTGGCAGACTGACTGGTAGGTATGTATGTATGTGGCAGACTGACTGGTATGTATGTATGTATGTGGCAGACTGACTGGTATGTATGTATGGTATGTATGTATTTAGGTGGCAGACTGACTGGTATGTATGTATGTTTGTATGTATGTATGTAGGTGGCAGACTGACTGGTATGTATGTATGTATTTAGGTGGCAGACTGACTGGTATGTATTTAGGTGGCAGACTGACTTGTATGTATGTTTTTAGGTGGCAGACTGGCATGTATATATGTATGTATGTATTTAGGTGGCAGACTGACTGGTATGTATGTATTTAGGAAGGTGGCAGACTGACTGGTATGTACCGGTATGTATTTAGGAAGGTGGCAGACTGACTGGTATGTATGTATTTAGGAAGGTGGCAGACTGACTGGTATGTACCGGTATGTATTTAGGAAGGTGGCAGACTGACTGGTATGTACCGGTATGTATTTAGGAAGGTGGCAGACTGACTGGTATGTATGTATTTAGGAAGGTGGCAGACTGGTAGTGTCTAGTGTGGTATTGGTATATATGCAGGCCTTGCATTGCAGGGGGGATATATCATCCTGTTGCTGTTATTTATTTTCTCTTTACTGACTCATTGATTGACTATCTGTGTGCTATAAGGGGGTTGGGTCTGGGACATGCAGGAGGGTGTCAGCCACTTTGCAGACTTCATAAGTTCACAACAGCACCATACAACCTAGGCCTAGCTATATTGCCAGTGCAGTGACTGACTGAAGCCCTAGTGGTTTGGGCCTAAGGTAGGGAGGTAGAAATCATGGGCTGTGTCTTCTTTAATCTTGTTTTAAGGGGGGTGGGTCGGAGGGGGGGGGGCACCTTCACGATCTTTGCCTCAGGCAGCAGAAAGTCCAGGACCGGCCCTGACTACAGAGCTTTGTAGTGGATAAACTAGCAGAGAGGTAACAATGTAGCATCATAGCAGCTATATTACTGGTTTCAGAGCTATGAAGTGGATAAAATAGTGACATAGTGGACATTTTATCCACTGCAAAGTCTGATACAGAATTCTGTAGTGGATAAAATAGTCGTTATGCAGCTATTTTATGGGCAACATTGTTCTGATCACAGTAGTGGATAAAATAGCTGCTGTGAGGCTTTAGTTCCAATCCATTACATAACACTGTTTATTGTTGTGGATATTGATAACTTTTCTAAGTACAAGGTCCTTCTCAAAAAATTAGCATATTGTGATAAAGTTCATTATTTTCTGTAATGTACTGATAAACATTAGACTTTCATATATTTTAGATTCATTACACACAACTGAAGTAGTTCAAGCCTTTTATTGTTTTAATATTGATGACTTTGGCCTACAGCTCATGAAAACCCAAAATTCCTATCTCAAAAAATTAGCATATCATGAAAAGGTTCTCTAAATGAGCTATTAAGCTAATCATCTGAATCAACTAATCAACTCCAAACACCTGCAAAAGATTCCTGAGGCTTTAAAATCTCCCAGCCTGGTTCATTACTCAAAACCGCAATCATGGGTATGACTGCCGACCTGACTGCTGTCCAAAAGGCCATCATTGAAACCCTCAAGCAAGAGGGTAAGACACAGAAAGAATTTTCTGAACGAATAGGCTGTTCCAGAGTGCTGTATCAAGGCACCTCAGTGGGAAGTCTGTGAAAGGAAAAAGTGTGTAGAAAACGCTGCACAACGAGAAGAGGGGACCGGACCCTGAGGAAGATTGTGGAGACGGACCGATTCCAGACCTTGGGGGACATGCGGAAGCAGTGGACTGAGTCTGGAGTAGAAACATCCAGAGCCACCGTGTACAGGCTCGTGCAGGAAATGGGCTACAGGTGCGCATTCCCCAGGTCAAGCCACTTTTGAACCAGAAACAGTGGCAGAAACGCCTGACCTGGGCTACAGAGAAGCAGCACTGTACTGTTGCTCAGTGGCCAAAGTACTTTTTTCGGATGAAAGCAAGTTTTGCATGTCATTCGGAAATCAAGGTGCCAGAGTCGGAGGAAGACTGGGTAGAGAGAAATGCCAAAATGCCTGAAGTCCAGTGTTAAGTACAGATAAAACAGAAAGGACCGGCACCGCTGTCTTGTATCAAAACTCTTTTAATAGCACCAAAGTGGCAGCAGTGACAGACTGTGCTCAATTGGCCTGCCAACTCTCCTGACCTGAACCCATAGAGAATCTGTGGGATATTGTGAAGAGAAAATTGAGAGACGCAAGACCCAACACTCTGGATGAGCTTAAGGCCACTATCGAAGCATCCTGGGCCTCCATAACTCACCTGAGCAGTGCCACAGGCCTGATTGCCTCCATGCATGCTGCATTGAAGCAGTCATTTCTGCAAAAGAATTCCGACCAAGTATTGAGTGCATAACTGAAGATAATTACTTGAAGGTTGACTTTTTTGTTTAAAAACACTTTTCTTTTATTGTTCGGATGAAGTATGGTAATTGAGATAGGATTTTTGGGTTTTCATGAGCTGTATGCCAAAATCATCAATATTAAAGCAATAAAAGGCTTGAACTACTTCAGTTGTGTGTAATGAATCTAAAATATATGAAAGTCTAATGTTTATCAGTACATTACAGAAAATAATGAACTTTATCACAATATGCTAATTTTTTTGAGAAGGACCTGTAGTTTTAGAAAGGATACCAATGTGTTAATGTTACAAAATAATTTTCCTCCCCATATGTTGTTTGTTATGATAATATTGTTCTGCTGTAATTGTTTTTTCAAAACCAATCGCTACATTGTGATGGTTGCAACATTGCTATGCTTTTGCTAATGGTGGATGCATATGTCTATAAGCAGCAGATATACAGCATATATACAGCAGCAGCCACTTTGTGAAGCTGATGTAACTGTAGCTTGCCCTCCTGCACACAGAGCTGCTGATGGCCTCCTGCTTTCAACAACCGATGCAGGGTCTTCTTGAAGCTCACTGCAGAGGTTGAGGACACCCCACCTGATTTTAGTAATCCGAGTGCAGGATACATGGTTTCTGCAGCTCAAAGGTTCTTTACGTGCACTTCATGTGTGGCTATCATCACTTTTAATTCAATTGAAATTAGCGATATATCAGTTCATTTTAAAACAAACTTGTAGCAGAGATCTTCTTAGCGACTATACTACTGTTTGAAATCCAGTTTCCATAATTTTCGCTTCATGTTTAACATGTAATGGTAACTTTAGCTTTTAGGTCTTACAGAAAAAGCGACAATAGGGAGCATACGCTGTAAATTATAGGGCTACGGATCATTGCTATTTACAGTGAGTGCGCCTTATAAAAGCAAAATTTACACATATAACTGTTAATACACGGTAAACCTGAGGTGCAAAATTAAGATAAAAAATACCATTTCAAGTAGTTATTATAGCCATTAAAATAAGGTTACTGATATAAGATGCACCCTCATGTTGGCCTTAGTTGTACAATAATGACTTCTCTGTAGCCGAATCTTAAGAGATGTACCACTTTTAGATTAGTAGATTAATGTTCATAATTAATTATTCTACAGGTATACAGGTAATATAATAAGAGACAATAAAGGTAAGAGAGAATATATGCTGTAATCAGTCTATATATGTAAATTATTTGGACTAGAAAAACATGCAGTTGCTATAGCCGCTACAATAAGGCTGCAGCTATAGGAAGCATATGTTGTACATAACACTGTAGCCCAATGTTAGCATGTAATGCATGGACGATTTATTAAAGCTCCAAATCATTGTAGCAAGGAATTATATGCTTAGAGCATAATTATAGCGTACAATTAATATGACACATATACATCAATAACTACACATTACAACAAATCTACAATAACTAAGCAATAAGGAATGACTGTATGGCAATAGCCGTTATATTTAAAAATCAAACATTATGGTTAATTCCCGTAACCTTGAATGGAGTACATTTGGATGATTAAGTGATTTAGTGGTGGTTCAATAAGGGTACAGATCTCCTATAACTCAATAGCCACTATAAAAAAAACCAATACAGAGTAAATTTGGAGACTTGAATGAAGGCAGATACGATTCTCAAAAGAAAAAAATGTGGCTATACTGTAGAGATCTAATAATTTAAAGATAGAGCCTAATTAGACTCAACATGCTAATAGTCATGCAAGTCATTTTAAATGTACAGTAATTACAGCATACACACCATATAACTGCTGCTTAAGAAATCAACAATACATAACAGCAATAAATAGTCTATAAGACAATAAGTCAATACACTACAGCAAGTTGGAACTTGTTCACACGATTCAGTTTAATAAACCCTGAAAAGTTGGTGTTTCTAGGACTTACGGGGGCTTTGCTATTAACCGTTAAAGTTAGGATACGTGTTCCCTGAACAGGGTTAGGCCCCTAGCGCACTAAAACATAACTTTTATTAGTTCTATTAAAATCAGGTATATCAAAGGTACAGCATTTATAAAACAAAAAACAACTGCATTGGTGTTTGACACTATTGTGTCACATATGTATCATATCACTGGGATGGATCACTTTCAGGCAGATAGAGATTGTACATCTATGTGCATGTGTCGTGGAGAGGGAAGGAATCTCCTCTCCAGCACCTATGCACAGCTAGTACATGCACAAATAGGACCTGCTGATCACACCCTCTTGAACCAAACACAGGTATAACGGACAGTAGGGGATCACACCATGCAAACAGTGTACAAAATTACAAATAACTCGACATGTTTCGGCTAAACGCCTTCGTCCGGAGTGAATACATATATACAGTGCTGTGCATCAAACATATACAGTGCCCCTGCCCCACATAGCTGTCAGCATATATAGCCCCTATCAGAGCTGAATGCCGCCCTTAACTCACAGTCTTATATACTGAGCATTTCCTCTCTCTCCCCTGGGCGTCGCCCAGCAGGGTGTGTCCTACCTGTCGATCATGTAGTATATCCCATTCATTATTCAGGGTTCTCCTATCTCCTCATAGTTCCTCCATATCCCCCCTATCTGCGCATATGGCTGTACGCTAAAGCAATCTGATCCAGGGCCGGCCCGCCCATGAGGCGGGGTGAGGCGGGTTCCTCAGGCGGCAGGAAGTGGAGGGGCGGCACCAGGCATAAAGAGGAAGTGACTGCGCCTGGTTTTTGGCGCCTTTCTGGAGAGACTGGAGTGTGCTGGTACCGCCGCCTGGCCCACCTGCTAGCCTCAATTTGCCTGCGCTGCAGACTCTGCAGTGAGGTCTCCCTGGCTGCACACCGAATCGCGAGTGACCCGGTGCACAGTGACGCCAGCCCTGCCACGTGACTTGCCGCCCACCCACCATGCCAGACTCCGACTCAAGCGGGAGGGGCGGCCTGCTCCGGGTGTCTTCATGGTAGGAGTCCTGTGTTGCCGCCCCTGCCGCTGCCCTGTGTGCTGCCGCTGCACGTTTGGGGATTTTACACACGCCGCCCGCAACTGCTGCCCCCCCCCCCGCTGTCAGGCAGCAGGAGCAGCCCAGCTACAGACCTCCGACCAGCCGGCGACCAGACCTAGCGGACACCGCACTGATATGCGGAAGTGACGTCACTTCCGCATATACAGCGTGGTGTTCACCGAGATCGGTGCGCCCACTCTAACTGGTCACCGGCTGATACTGAGGTCTGAAGCTGGGCTGCAGGTGAGTGAAGGGCACCTGTCGCTATCTAACCTGGGGGGGTCACTATCTAACCTGGGGGGGTCACTATCTAACCTGGGGGATCACTATCTAACCTGTGGGGGGATCACTATCTAACCTGTGGGGGGATCACTATCTAACCTGTGGGGGGATCACTATCTAACCTGTGGGGGGTCACTATCTAACCTGGGGGGGGCCACTATCTAACCTGTGGGGGGTCACTATCTAACCTGGGGGGGTCACTATCTAACCTGGGGGGGGTCACTATCTAACCTGGGGGGGGTCACTATCTAACCTGTGGGGGGGGTCACTATCTAACCTGTGGGGGGGGTCACTATCTAACCTGTGGGGGGGGTCACTATCTAACCTGTGGGTGGGTCACTATCTAACCTGTGGGGGGATCACTATCTAACCTGTGGGGGGATCACTATCTAACCTGTGGGGGGTCACTATCTAACCTGTGGGGGGTCACTATCTAACCTGTGGGGGGTCACTATCTAACCTGTGGGGGGTCACTATCTAACCTGTGGGAGGGTCGCTGTCACTATCTAACCTGGGGGAGGGTCGCTGTCACTATCTAACCTGGGGGGGGGGTCGCTGTCACTATCTAACCTGGGGGGGGGGGGGTCGCTGTCACTATCTAACCTGGGGGGGGGGGGTTGCTGTCACTATCTAACCTGGGGGGGTCGCTGTCACTATCTAACCTGGGGGGTCGCTGTCACTATCTAACCTGGGGGGTCGCTGTCACTATCTAACCTGGGGGGTCGCTGTCACTATCTAACCTGGGGGGTCGCTGTCTCTATCTAACCCCGGGGGGTCGCTGTCACTACCTAAACCCGGGGGGTCGCTGTCACTACCTAAACCCGGGGGGTCGCTGTCACTACCTAAACCCGGGGGGTCGCTGTCACTACCTAAACCCGGGGGGTCGCTGTCACTACCTAAACCCGGGGGGCTCCTGTCACTACCTAAACCCGGGGGGCTCCTGTCACTACCTAAACCCGGGGGGCTCCTGTCACTACCTAAACCCGGGGGGCTCCAGTCACTACCTAAACTGGGGGGCTCCAGTCACTACCTAAACTGGGGGGCTCCAGTCACTACCTAAACTGGGGGGCTCCAGTCACTACCTAAACTGGGGGGCTCCAGTCACTACCTAAACTGGGGGGCTCCAGTCACTACCTAAACTGGGGCGCTCCTGGCACTACCTAAACTGGGGGGCTCCTGGCACTACCTAAAGTAGGGGGCACCTCTCACTACCTAAACTATCTAGGCCAGCCAGCCCAACATAACCACCAGCCAACCAGCCCAGAATCACTGGCAAAAAGGCCACAGCATCACCACCAGTCAGGCCAGCATTTACTTCAACCAGCCAGCCCAGCCACAGCATCACCGCCAGTAAGGCCACAGCATCACTGCCAGGCCTTTCAGCCCACACATCCCCAATCCAGACAAAAATAGTATTGCCAGCCAGGCACAGCAGCCAGTAGAGAATTCAGAAGCCAGGTGAGAGGTGTCTACCATATTAAGGGGGCATTCTGCCTATTTATGTGAAATGATGTCTATTTATGTGCCTCATGACTGCTGAATTTGTCTTGCTGGGGGCCTCATGATTGCTGAATTTGTCTTGTTGGGGGCCTCGTGATTTGTTGGGGGCCTCATGATTGCTGAATTTGTCTTGTTGGGGGCCTCAAGATTGCTGAATTTGTCTTGTTGGGGCCCTCATGATTGCTAACTGCGAGACTATGGGAAAAGCTGAATCATCATCATATGAGACAATAGCATTAAACCTACTTCAGGAGTAGGATGGATGAAACTATTTATCTTCAGTTTATTTTCAACATGGAGTTTCCATAATGTTCATGTATGTGTTAAAATGTTTGTATTTAGTTTAAATTGCTGTTTGCACTTTGCGATAGATAAGTGACTTTTCGCCACCACTGTCCTGATCTAATGTCCCACCATTGCTAAGTTCATGTAAACTTGTCTCCACCCGTGACCACACCCACATTTTGGTCTATGGCCACACACATGTTTCGCGCAACGTAGCCCCAATTACGGGGGGGGGGGGGGTGTTACTGTGGATAATCAGCACCGGGTTCCAAATACCCTAATACCCTAGGTACGCCACTGCTGCCGACTACTAGGCCTCTGAGACTGCACCTGTACGCTGCCTCTGCCTGCTTGATGGTGGGCGGCAGGCAGAATCCGGGACCGGAAGTGACTGGAGTCACGCTGCCTGCCGCCCGCTGCTGGCCATGATAGTAGTCACTGAGTGCCGCCGTGACCGTGACAATGATGAGCCCGCTGTTGCCCCCCGGCATTGACTGCCAGCGCGAGATGGAGGAGCAAGCTCGCCGCCTGCAGCTGCCCTCTGCCCGCCAGCGCAAGATGGATGCTGGATCGTGCCTGACGCCTGCCCTCCGCTATCGTCGCCGCCGGACCCCACCATCCTCGGTGGGTCACTTTGCTGCCCCAGGCACTGGCTCTGCTCTCCGTGGTCGGGTCAAATTCCTTTTTTGTATTCTCTAATGTCATGTCATAAAGTATGTATGTATGTGGCAGACTGACTGGTATGTATGTATGTGGCAGACTGACTGGTATGTATGTGGCAGACTGACTGGTATGTATGTACAGTGGAGGAAATAATTATTTGACCCCTCACTGATTTTGTAAGTTTGTCCAATGACAAAGAAATGAAAAAGTCTCAGAACAGTATCATTTCAATGGTAGGTTTATTGTAACAGTGGCAGATAGCACATCAAAAGGAAAATAGAAAAAATAACCTTAAATAAAAGATAGTAACTGATTTGCATTTCATTGAGTGAAATAAGTTTTTGAACCCTCTAACAATAAAAGACTTAATACTTAGTGGAAAAACCCTTGTTTGCAAGCACAGAGGTCAAACGTTTCTTGTAATTGATGACCAAGTTTGCACACATTTTAGGAGGAATGTTGGTCCACTCCTCTTTGCAGATCATCTCTAAATCCCTAAGGTTTCGGGGCTGTCTCTGTGCAACTCTGAGCTTGAGCTCCCTCCATAGGTTTTCTATTGGATTAAGGTCCGGAGACTGACTAGGCCACTCCATGACCTTAATGTGCTTCTTCTTGAGCCACTCCTTTGTTGCCTTTGTTGTATGTTTTGGGTCATTGTCGTGCTGGAACACCCATCCACGACCCATTTTCAGTTTCCTGGCAGAGGGAAGGAGGTTGTCATTCAGGATTTCACGATACATGGCTCCGTCCATTTTCCCGTTAATGCGATTAAGTTGTCCTGTGCCCTTAGCAGAAAAACACCCCCAAAGCAAAATGTTTCCACCCCCATGCTTGACGGTGGGGACGGTGTTTTGGGGGTCATAGGCAGCATTTTTCTTCCTCCAAACACAGCGAGTTGAGTTAATGCCAAAGAGCTCTATTTTGGTCTCATCAGACCACAGCACCTTCTCCCAGTCACTCACAGAATCATTCAGGTGTTCATTGGCAAACTTCAGACGGGCCTGCACATGTGCCTTCTTGAGCAGGGGGACCTTGCGAGCCCTGCAGGATTTTAATCCATTGCGGTGTAATGTGTTTCCAATGGTTTTTTTTGGTGACTGTGGTCCCTGCTAATTTGAGGTCATTTACTAAGTCCTCCCATGTAGTTCTAGGATGCTTTTTCACCTTTCTCAGAACCATTGACACCCCACGAGGTGAGATCTTGCGTGGAGCCCCAGAGCGAGGTCGATTGATGGTCATTTTGTGCTCCTTCCATTTTCGAACAATCGCACCAACAGTTGTCACCTTCTCTCCCAGCTTCTTGCTAATGGTTTTGTAGCCCATTCCAGCCTTGTGCAGGTCTACAATTTTGTCTCTGACATCCTTGGACAGCTCTTTGGTCTTTCCCATGTTGGAGAGTTTGGAGTCTGCTTGATTGATTGTTTCTGTGGACAGGTGTCTTTTATACAGGTGACTAGTTAAGACAGGTGTCCTTAATGAGGGCGACTAATTGAGTAGAAGTGTCTAACCACTCTGTGGGAGACAGAACTCTTAATGGTTGGTAGGGGTTCAAAAACTTATTTCACTCAATGAAATGCAAATCAGTTGCTATCTTTTATTTAAGGTTATTTTTTCGATTTTCCTTTTGATGTGCTATCTGCCACTGTTAAAATAAACCTACCATTGAAATGATACTGTTCTGAGACTTTTCATTTCTTTGCCATTGGACAAACTTACAAAATCAGCGAGGGGTCAAATAATTATTTCCTCCACTGCATGTGGCAGACTGACTGGTATGTATGTGGCAGACTGACTAGTATGTATGTATGTGGCAGACTGACTGGTATGTATGTATGTGGCAGACTGACTGGTATGTATGTATGTGGCAGACTGACTGGTATGTATGTATGTGACAGACTGACTGGTATGTATGTGGCAGACTGACTGGTATGTATGTATGTGGCAGACTGACTGGTATGTATGTATGTATGTGGCAGACTGACTGGTATGTATGTATGTATATATGTATGTGGCAGACTGACTGGTATGTATGTATGTATATATGTATGTGGCAGACTGACTGGTATGTATGTATTTTTGTATATATGTATGTGGCAGACTGACTGGTATGTATGTATGTATATATGTATGTGGCAGACTGACTGGTATGTATGTATGTATATATGTATGTGGCAGACTGACTGGTATGTATATATGTATGTGGCAGACTGACTGGTATGTATGTATATATGTATGTGGCAGACTGACTGGTATGTATGTATATATGTATGTGGCAGACTGACTGGTATGTATGTATATATGTATGTGGCAGACTGACTGGTATGTATGTATGTATGTATGTGGCAGACTGACTGGTATGTATGTATGTATGTATGTGGCAGACTGACTGGTATGTATGTATGTATGTATGTATGTATGTATGTATGTGGCAGACTGACTGGTATGTATGTATGTATGTGGCAGACTGACTGGTATGTATGTATGTATGTGGCAGACTGACTGGTATGTATGTATGTATGTATGTATGTATGTATGTGGCAGACTGACTGGTATGTATGTATGTATGTGGCAGACTGACTGGTATGTATGTATGTATGTATGTATGTGGCAGACTGACTGGTAGGTATGTATGTATGTGGCAGACTGACTGGTATGTATGTATGTGGCAGACTGACTGGTATGTATGTATGTATGTATGTGGCAGACTGACTGGTATGTATGTATGTATGTATGTGGCAGACTGACTGGTATGTATGTATGTATGTATGTGGCAGACTGACTGGTATGTATGTATGTATGTGGCAGACTGACTGGTATGTACCGGTATGTATGTGGCAGACTGACTGGTATGTATGTATGTATGTATGTGGCAGACTGACTGGTATGTATGTATGTGGCAGACTGACTGGTATGTATGTATATATGTATGTGGCAGACTGACTGGTATGTATGTATGTATGTGGCAGACTGACTGGTATGTATGTATGTATGTATGTGGCAGACTGACTGGTATGTATGTATATATGTGGCAGACTGACTGGTATGTATGTATGTATGTATATATGTGGCAGACTGACTGGTATGTATGTATGTATGTATGTGGCAGACTGACTGGTATGTATGTATGCGGCAGACTGACTGGTATGTATGTATGTATGTATGTATATATGTGGCAGACTGACTGGTATGTATGTATGTATGTATGTATGTATGTGGCAGACTGACTGGTAGGTATGTATGTATGTGGCAGACTGACTGGTATGTATGTATGTATGTATGTATGTGGCAGACTGACTGGTATGTATGTATGTATGTGGCAGACTGACTGGTATGTATGTATGTATGTATGTATGTATGTATGTGGCAGACTGACTGGTAGGTATGTATGTATGTGGCAGACTGACTGGTATGTATGTATGTATGTGGCAGACTGACTGGTATGTATGTATGGTATGTATGTATGTATGTGGCAGACTGACTGGTAGGTATGTATGTATGTGGCAGACTGACTGGTATGTATGTATGTATGTGGCAGACTGACTGGTATGTATGTATGTATGTATGTGGCAGACTGACTGGTATGTATGTATGTATGTATGTATATATGTGGCAGACTGACTGGTAGGTAGGTATGTATGTATGTGGCAGACTGACTGGTATGTATGTATGTATGTGGCAGACTGACTGGTATGTATGTATGGTATGTATGTATGTATGTATGTGGCAGACTGACTGGTAGGTATGTATGTATGTGGCAGACTGACTGGTATGTATGTATGTATGTGGCAGACTGACTGGTATGTATGTATGGTATGTATGTATTTAGGTGGCAGACTGACTGGTATGTATGTATGTTTGTATGTATGTATGTAGGTGGCAGACTGACTGGTATGTATGTATGTATTTAGGTGGCAGACTGACTGGTATGTATTTAGGTGGCAGACTGACTTGTATGTATGTTTTTAGGTGGCAGACTGGCATGTATATATGTATGTATGTATTTAGGTGGCAGACTGACTGGTATGTATGTATTTAGGAAGGTGGCAGACTGACTGGTATGTACCGGTATGTATTTAGGAAGGTGGCAGACTGACTGGTATGTATGTATTTAGGAAGGTGGCAGACTGACTGGTATGTACCGGTATGTATTTAGGAAGGTGGCAGACTGACTGGTATGTACCGGTATGTATTTAGGAAGGTGGCAGACTGACTGGTATGTATGTATTTAGGAAGGTGGCAGACTGGTAGTGTCTAGTGTGGTATTGGTATATATGCAGGCCTTGCATTGCAGGGGGGATATATCATCCTGTTGCTGTTATTTATTTTCTCTTTACTGACTCATTGATTGACTATCTGTGTGCTATAAGGGGGTTGGGTCTGGGACATGCAGGAGGGTGTCAGCCACTTTGCAGACTTCATAAGTTCACAACAGCACCATACAACCTAGGCCTAGCTATATTGCCAGTGCAGTGACTGACTGAAGCCCTAGTGGTTTGGGCCTAAGGTAGGGAGGTAGAAATCATGGGCTGTGTCTTCTTTAATCTTGTTTTAAGGGGGGTGGGTCGGAGGGGGGGGGGCACCTTCACGATCTTTGCCTCAGGCAGCAGAAAGTCCAGGACCGGCCCTGATCTGATCAGCGCATTCGTCACCTATAAATCATGATCATTCATGCATAACTATTAGATATTTGCCCTGATTTTTACCTCGGGAGTCCCTCTTTTTGCTCTGTCTCATGCACCCTTATCTGCGCATATGGTTGCATGCTAAATCGGCCTGGGTGGCGCATTTGTCACCTATAAACAATGATCAAGCATGCATAACTATTGGATATTCGCCCCGATTTTTACCTTGGGAGTCCCTCTTTTTGCTCTGTCTCATGCGTCCTTATCTGCGCATATTGCTGTATGCTAAAGCGGCCTGATCGGTGCATTTATCACCTATGAATCCTGGTCAGGCATGCATATCTTTTAGATATTCACCCTGATTTCTACCTCGGGAGTCCCTCTTTTTTTGCTCTGTCTCATGCGACCTTATCTGCGCATACGGCTATATGCTAAAGCGGCCTGACCGGCGCATTTATCACCTATGAATCATGGTCAGGCATGCATAACCTTAGGATATTCGCCCCGATATTTTCCTCGGGAGTCCCTCTTTTTGCTCTGTCTCATGCGACCTTATCTGCGCATATGGTTGTGTGCTACAGCGGCCTGATCGGCACATTTGTCACCTATGAATCCTGGTCAGGCATGCATAACTGTAGGTATTCGCCCCGATTTTTACCTCGGGAGTCCCACTTTTTGCTCTATCTCATGCGACCTTATCTGCGCATACGGCTATATGCTAAAGCGGCCTGACCGGCGCATTTATCACCTATGAATCATGATCAGGCATGCATAACCTTAGGATATTCGCCCCGATATTTTCCTCGGGAGTCCCTCTTTTTGCTCTGTCTCATGCGACCTTATCTGCGCATATGGTTGTGTGCTACAGCAGCCTGATCGGCACATTTGTCACCTATGAATCCTGGTCAGGCATGCATAACTGTAGGTATTCGCCTCGATTTTTACCTCGGGAGTCCCACTTTTTGCTCTGTCTCATGCGACCTTATCTGCGCATATGGTTGTATACTAAAGCCGCTTGACCGGCGCATTTGTCACCTATAACTCACGGTTAGGCATGCATAACTGTTCATTCCGATTTTAACCTCGGGAGTCCCTCTTTTTATATAAGCTAGGTAGTGCCTCTCATTATATAAGTGGTGCTCAATAGCACCCAGGCATCTGTATATCTATATATCCGACAGCTTTATGGTATATTCATTAGGGACACACTCGACAAGGGGTACCTTTCCATGACAAACTGTAGGGAAGGGGGGGGGGGAGGAGAGGGAGAGGGGGGCAGGGGATAATGCTCATGATTTTACAAGTACTGTGCTCTAGGCCCCTATATTAGGGCCGAAATCAGACCAAAAAGCTATATATACATATAAAATGTCATATTTTATAGAAGAGTCAGTCTCACACATATATTCTTGTAGATTCACATTATACAGATCGCAACTAGTCCAAAAAAGGTGCATACGCAAACCCCTCATTTAGCCCATTCGGAGCCATACAATTTAACCGGAAAATCCACTTTGCTTCAATCTGCCTGAGGATTTTGTCATGGTTCCCCCCCTCTACTGTTCCTTATGACTTTCTGAATGCTAAAAAATTTGATGTTAAAGGGGTCCTCCTCATAAATTGACCTCATGTGTCTAGACACTGCTGTTTCTCTTTTATTCCTGATATCGCCCATGTGTTCCAGAACGCGTGATTTGAAGGCCCTCCCTGTTTCGCCAACATACAATTTTTTGCACGGGCATCTTGCACCATAAATCACACTCTCTGTGTTACAGTTGATAAATGTCAGAATCTTAAAAGTGCGTATGTCATTGGAGTCCTTAAAGTTTTTTGTCTGCAGAATATTTTGGCAGGCTTTACATTTCCCGCATTTGTATGTGCCGATTGGTTTCGGAGGTAGCCATGATCGTACTGGGGCTGGTTCAACCAGATCTCTTTTAAATTCGCTGTGTACAAGCTTGTCCCTTAGGTTCTCAGCCCTTCTATACGTCACACTAGGTCGTGTGGGCAAAATCTTACAGAGATCCTTATCCTGATGCAGGATCGGCCAGTACCTCTTGACGATATCATGAATTTGATGGGATTGGGCAGTGTACGTTCCTATCAATCTCGGGAACTTCTCTTTCTCTGTGGTTTTTTGGCTGTTCGTATTCAGGAGTGAGGGACTCCCAAGGTAAAAATCGGGGCGAATATCCAATAGTTATGCATGCTTGATCATTGTTTATAGGTGACAAATGCGCCACCCAGGCCGATTTAGCATGCAGCCATATGCGCAGATAAGGGTGCATGAGACAGAGCAAAAAGAGGGACTCCCGAGGTAAAAATCAGGGCGAATATCTAATAGTTATGCATGCCTGATCATGATTTATAGGTGACGAATGCGCTGATCAGATTGCTTTAGCGTACAGCCATATGCGCAGATAGGGGGGATATGGAGGAACTATGAGGAGATAGGAGAACCCTGGATAATGAATGGGATATACTACATGATCGACAGGTAGGACACACCCTGCTGGGCGACGCCCAGGGGAGAGAGAGGAAATGCTCAGTATATAAGACTGTGAGTTAAGGGCGGCATTCAGCTCTGATAGGGGCTATATATGCTGACAGCTATGTGGGGCAGGGGCACTGTATATGTTTGATGCACAGCACTGTATATATGTATTCACTCCGGACGAAGGCGTTTAGCCGAAACATGTCGAGTTATTTGTAATTTTGTACACTGTTTGCATGGTGTGATCCCCTACTGTCCGTTATACCTGTGTTTGGTGCAAGAGGGTGTGATCAGCAGGTCCTATTTGTGCATGTACTAGCTGTGCATAGGTGCTGGAGAGGAGATTCCTTCCCTCTCCACGACACATGCACATAGATGTACAATCTCTATCTGCCTGAAAGTGATCCATCCCAGTGATATGATACATATGTGACACAATAGTGTCAAACACCAATGCAGTTGTTTTTTGTTTTATAAATGCTTTACCTTTGATATACCTGATTTTAATAGAACTAATAAAAGTTATGTTTTAGTGCGCTAGGGGCCTAACCCTGTTCAGGGAACACGTATCCTATACAAATCCCCCGAGTACTCTATTAAGTATTTGCTAACCGTTAAAGTTGGCAGATTTTTACTGTAATGTAAAATGCAGAAAATCTGCATCTGCCTATTTTCTGCATTTTACATTACAGTAAAAATCTGCCGACTTTAGCGGTTAATAGCAAAGCCCCCGTAAGTCCTAGAAACACCAACTTTTTAGGGTTTATTAAACAGAATCTTGTAAACAAGATGCAAAAAAGTCTGTAGACCAATTTGTATCAATATGACCATTTAGATATGTCAGCATGCTCATTGACCACGACACTGCGCTTTTAGCTGTAATGTAAATTAATATCAAACTAGAAAGGTCATGAGGGGTTTGCATGCACTAAACGGTAAGGCAGAGGCTAGTTCAATAGTATAATTAAAGTAATAATATCTATTACATTAACAGTGAAGTGCCAAGATTGTGCGGGTTAGTTGCCTTAGTAATGTGTGACCCCAAAAAATATAACATATAGGGCCCTATGCAATTCCCTACCACCACCTTATTTAATTCTGCTTAACAAACAGAGAGGCGGAAAAACATGCTTCCTGTCAAACATGCACACGAGAGCAGGTAAAAAGTCGCCCATGTGCAGTGGTTTCTTTTGGCATCTGGGAGCCTCCTTTACTAAGGAGACTCGACGTTTCTATCTTAGTGGCTGGATAGTGTACTGGTTAAGGCCTCTGCCACCAACACAGGAGACCAGGGTTCAAATCTAGGCTCTTAATGTTCAGTAAGCCAGCACATAATCAGTAGGAGACCTTGGGCAGAACTCCCTAACACTGCTACTGCCTGTAGAATGAGCCCTAGTGGCTGCAGCTCTGGTGCTTTGAGACCACCAGGAGAAAAGAATGATATACATGTTCTGTGTCTTGTATGTCCATCTTGGAAATAGGTTAAGGGAGTCACTTTTGGCTCCCTACCTATTTAGTGAAAAAAAAAGAAAAAGCACTATAGCTATTATTCACCTGAGTAAAACACTTTATGCTGGGATGTCATTCAGGTGAAGCCGGCAATTGTATTTGCTGGTAAATCCTGAGCAATGTCAGGTGATGAGAAGCTCGCACGCTGCGAGATTCTTGTCACCTCGAATTGCTTATGCCCTACAGAGTGTTATAAAGTACTGGAGAAGAAAATTATTTTGTCAGAAAGAATGACATTCCTGTGTAATTAAATTTCAGTATGGGATTCTCATAACAATCATGTTTTAATTCTGGTAAGTCGTGACTCAGTAGTTTGACTCACTGTAATGACACTTTTCTCTGTGTGAATAAAAATTGAAATTACTGTGAACAATAGGAGACGAGTGCTCCGCTCTGGAAGGGGTGAGATCATGGAGTGCAGGGAATGCTATTGCCTAGTACAGCAGAGGAAAGCAGAGAACACTGTGGCCAGGTGGAACTGTCACCTAGGTAAAGCCACTAACCACATTGTGAGATTGCTATCCACTCACAATTTTGACATGACCCACCATAACTTAAAGTTTTACTCTAGTTTTGTATAAAATCTATATAACATATATTAACGCTTTACAAATCTGTTTGTATCTAAATACCATTAAACTTTCATTCACATTTGATCTGCAGCTGCTTTTAAAGTAGAGTGACCATATTTTTGTGGGTCCAACCTGGGACGGGGAGGGGGGCGTGGGGGGGGGGGGGGCGCGCGTGCGCGCCGCGTCGAAAAGTGGGGAGGACTGAGCGCGCAGCGGCGAAGACTGGGGGGGGGGGTGCGCCGAAAAAATGGGCGTGGCCATGACATTGTATGGGCGGAGCTAACGTAATGATGTAACAGCGAGGCATAAGAAAGCAGTGTTTACGCCATGATGTGGACAAACGAGACTTTGCATCATGGGTGTGCAGAAACTGTGTGATGCTAATAGTATACCGTAACCACAAAGCAGCAAACATAGCCATCTATGACCATTAAATAATAAATGTAGTAACAGTTACCCCGGACACCAGAAAATAAACGCAATAGGCAACATGTCAGCACAAAATAACCGCAATGCGGGCAACATGTCAGTACAAAATAAACGCAATGCGGGCAACATGTCGGTACAAAATAAACGCAATGCGGGCAAACATTTCACCAGAAAAGAAACGCACTGCGGGCAAACATTTCGCTAGAAAAGAAACGCACTGCGGGCAAACATTTCGCTAGAAAAGAAACAATGCGGGCAAACATTTCACCAGAAAAGAAACGCACTGCGGGCAAACATTTCGCTAGAAAAGAAACAATGCGGGCAAACATTTCACCAGAAAAGAAACGCAATGCGGGCAAACATTTCGCTAGAAAAGAAACAATGCAGGCAAACATTTCCCCAGAAAAGAAACGCAATGCGGGCAAACATTTCACCAGAAAAGAAACAATGCGGGCAAACATTTCGCTAGAAAAGAAACAATGCGGGCAAACATTTCACCAGAAAAGAAACGCAATGCGGGCAAACATTTCGCTAGAAAAGAAACAATGCGGGCAAACATTTCACCAGAAAAGAAACGCAATGCGGGCAAACATTTCGCTATAAAAGAAACGCACTGCGGGCAAACATTTCGCTAGAAAAGAAACAATGCGGGCAAACATTTCACCAGAAAAGAAACGCAATGCGGGCAAACATTTCGCTAGAAAAGAAACAATGCAGGCAAACATTTCCCCAGAAAAGAAACGCAATGCGGGCAAACATTTCACCAGAAAAGAAACAATGCGGGCAAACATTTCGCTAGAAAAGAAACAATGCGGGCAAACATTTCACCAGAAAAGAAACAATGCGGGCAAACATTTCGCTAGAAAAGAAACAATGCGGGCAAACATTTCGCTGGAAAAGAAACAATGCGGGCAAACATTTCGCTAGAAAAGAAACGCAATGCGGGCAAACATTTTGCTAGAAAAGAAACAATGCGGGCAAACATTTCACCTGGAAAAGAAACGCAATGCGGGCAAACATTTCGCTAGAAAAGAAACAATGCGGGCAAACATTTCACCAGAAAAGAAACAATGCGGGCAAACATTTCGCTAGAAAAGAAGCAATGCGGGCAAACATTTAGCTAGAAAAGAAACAATGCGGGCAAACATTTCACCAGAAAAGAAACAATGCGGGCAAACATTTCGCTGGAAAAGAAACAATGCGGGCAAACATTTCGCTAGAAAAGAAACGCAATGCGGGCAAACATTTCGCTAGAAAAGAAACAATGCGGGCAAACATTTCACCTGGAAAAGAAACCTAATGCGGGCAAACATTTCACCTGGAAAAGAAAGCAATGATTTACTCACCTGGCAGAAGTGTCCGGCCTCTGGCGCGCTGCTCCGTCCCGGGACCGTCTTGTTCCTCCTGCTCTTCTCTCCCGCGCTGAAAGGGCTACGGCAAGATGGCGCCCGAAGCCCTGTATTGGAGACACAAATAGGTCTCCAGTACAGGGCTTCGGCAGCCATCTTGCCGTAGCCCTGCTCGCCTGCCGGTGTCGGAAACAGACACCGGAAGAGGAGGCTGGAGCGGGGCTGCAGGCAATGAACTGGCACGGCGTCTATAGACGCCGCTGCCAGTTCATTGAGAAGAGAGTGGCCAGAGTCCCGAGGCCGGGACGTCCCGCTGCTGAAAGCGGGACGTTTCCCGGGACCTCATTAGGCCTGGGACAGCGGACCCCGAATCTGGGACGTGTCCCGGGCAATCCGGGACGTCTGATCACTCTATTTAAAGGCAACTGAGCACCAGGAAAAATATATCTCAAAATGAACCTCCCCATAAGAGAGGTTCGTAATAAAACCGTTGGAGAGGTGGGGGGCAAGGGTTGAGGTAGGCCTCCCTACTTACCTATTAGTGTCTCTCTCACATGCCCCCGTGCATCCTGGAATATGCAGTCCATGGATGCTAGAACAGAAATGTTCTTGCATCCATGGACTACATTTTCCAGCATGCACTGCAGTGCTTGAGAGGGAACAGCAGGAAGTACACATTTTGGCAGATGTGGTCAGTCTGTGAAGAAGATGGCACATCAAATGCGGACCAGGGCCAGAGGAGCAGCACCTCACCCAACAGCACACGGTAATACGAACCTCCCTTATGGGGTATTTAATTTAAAACAAAATCACCTGTTCCGCAAAATGGAAAAACTGCAACCGGGCATGCCAAAAATGTAATATCCAGTCTTCAAATGACCTCTGTGACCAATTTGCCCATTTCTTCTCAGACAAAGTCTCCGCTATAAGGTCCGCCATCCAACTTACAGTATCTGAGCCCAACTCCTCCACCTCTGCCAAACTACCTGTGACCTGGATCCTGGCCCAACACTGTTCATGTTAAAATGCCACGACTTGTTTATATTAGTATTCCGCAAAATGGTAAACTGTTCCTAACAATCAGGGATATTTCCTGCTTTATTGAAGAAGGCAATCATCAAAAACCTTCCCTGGACTCAGATGCAATGACCAGCTAAAGACCTGTCTGTAAAAATGTATGCATCTGCCTAATTTTATTTAAACAATTATTGCACACTTTCTGTAAATCCAAAAATCTTCATTTCACTTCTCAAATATCACTGTGTGTGTCTCCTATATGATAGATTGAACTGATATTTTTTATCGTAACAACCAATGACTTATACAGGAAAATCATGATGATTAACAAGGTTGCCCAAACTTTCGCATCCCACTGTACATACAATTTATTTATTTTTTATAAAAAGTCATACATTTACAATAATAATGAACTATTTCCCTTCCATACTCTCCCATTGTACCCAGGTTTTTTTACTATTTGGCCACAAGATGTCCTCGTGCATACCTTTCTGTTGCATACTATTAGTACGCTAAACAGGAAGCAATGCGTGGACGTGTAAGTATCAGCTTTTGTGAATGATGCGGAATCTAATTGATCACCGGCACTCATTCACACGGGGACTTGGATTAACTGCGTTCCCATTCATTCAGCTACTGATCTACTGACCGGCAGCAAGAACCAGTGCGGGGGGGGGGGGGGGAGGTGAGCGGGAGTGCACGGCGGCAAGGGAGGAATATCTATGTCCCTGCAAGATAAAACAAGGATGTAGATATTTGTGCCGGGGGAGGAGAAGTGGTTAAATCACTACATAATCTGGGCCCTGGATACATGAAAGATATGTTGCAGCTGCGTAGCAATCCCCGCATTCTCAGATCCACAGGTTCTAATAATTTAGTTATACCGAGTCCACCTGAAAAGTTTTGGTCCCAGAGCCTTCTGTCATGCCGCTCCCACATTATGGAACTCCTTACCTCAGCAGAGCAAGACAGCTCTATCTCTGGACGTGTTTAAATCCAGACTGAAAACCCACCTGTTCAGTTTGGCATTTGCAGAAATCTAATTTTTGTTGTGTTAATACTTCATCCTACTACCAACTACTGAATCTGAGAGAGCCTAAGTGCTTTGAGTCCTATGGGAGAAAAGCGCTTTAGAAATGTTATTATATTTGTTATTGTTATATGCGTTTTCAATAGTGGTAATCACTAATCATTTTATACAATGTGAAGACACACTTGCCAATACAGCTTTGTTATGCTCCAGGCCATTCATAGTGTTTCTATTTTTTTTTTTTTTTGGTGTTTTAAAAACTTCCTGCTTTTTTTGGACATCATTTTCATTTTTCCTATTATGTACATTGTGTTGCTGCAGCAAAACTCACACATTTTTCCAAAAATAAACACATAGTATGTGAACAAACACGTGCAGTAAAATGCATATATTTAAACGCTTTGCAAATGTGTTATGTGCCAGTGGCAGAAAAGTGCATTCAGCATTCTCTTGGAATACCAGTAGACATCTGACATGAATCCAATGATGATGAAAATCTGATATGTGATCCAGCCAATCAAGTTTCAGATAGGTATTTGGTGGCTGGATGGTGTAATGGTTAAGGGCTCTGCCTCTGACACAGGAGACCAGGGTTCAAACCTCGGCTCTGCCTGTTCAGTTAGCCAGCACCTATTCAGTAGGAGACCTTAGGCAAGTCTCCCTAACACTGCTACTGTCTATAGAGCACGCCCTAGTGGCTGCTGCCTATAGAGCGTGCCCTATTGGCTACTGCTCTGGCGCTTTGAGTAAATGTTATTTGTCTTGTCTTATTTGTTTTTACTTGCACACAGTAGTAAAAGTAAAAAAATAACTGTTTTAAACCAGTCTGAGCAATCTAACTAAGAAGTCTACAAGCACATAAAGATAAAACCAGTTCTAGTATAGGTACTACATTACCGGGCAGTAGGCATGGAAGATGAGTAAAAGCCTAAGGCCTCGTTCACATCTGCTGCGCTGAAAAACGTGTTAAAGCGCATGGTAAAAAACGCATGCGCTTGTGCGCGCTTTAGTCCGCGTTTCTGTGCGTTGCGCTGCGCTTCTTTAAAGCACGTTTTGCTTACTGTAGCAGCAGCAGTTGTCAATAAAACTTTGTTTTTGTATGTAAATGTATTTTTTTCTCCAATTAGGGGTAAAAAGCGCATGCGCTTCTATGCGCTTGTACGCGCTTCTATGCGCTAAAAAAGCGGACCCATTCACTTGCATTGCTGTGCGCTTTCCAGCTCAACGCACAGAAATGCCTGCAACACTACGTTTCTGTAACGCTGCTCAGCGCAGCGCATAGATGTGAACCAGCTACATTTAGTTACATGGAAAAATCAATACCTTGCTGAACGCAGAGGGCAGTGCGCTGTGGAAAGCGCACAGAAACGGCCCTGATGTGAACGAGGCCTAAAGCCTGGTTTCAATTATTGGCCTATCACTGTTTGAAACCAGTTTGAGCAATCGAACTAAGAAGTCTACGAGCACATAAAGAGGTAGAGGTACTACATTACTGGGCAGCAGGCATGAAAGGTAAGTGAAAGCCTAAAGCCTGGTACACACTTTCAATGATTGGCCAATCAATGACCAGTTTTACCACCTCCCTGTCGTATGAGAGTTTACCTACACAATCTGCTCATAGTATTCAATATCAGTTGATCATCATACTGGTTAAATTGGTCAGCAATTGACAAATCATCATTGAAAGTGTGTACCAGGCTTAAGGGTGAATAAACACATCAAATTTTTATTGGCAAATGATTGGCCAATGTTACCGCCTCCACGTAGTATGAGGGCCAACAGATTTTGAATAGTATGAGCAAATTGTGCAGGAAAACTCTCATACTGTGCTACATGGAAATGGTAAGATTGGTCAGTAAATGGCCAATCAAAATGAGATGTGTGCATGCGCCTTAAGGTGGGGCGGAGTTTCACATTCCTCACAGATGAAAGAAGTAGTGTGCTGGTAAACCTGTCACACATCTCAATCACAAAAAGGGACATCTTTAATGCTACTGAAAGAATGGACTACCATTAAATGACAGCTGTAACGAGAGGGATATGGAGGCTGCCATATTTATTTCCTTTTAAACAATACTATTTGCCTGGCTATTCTACTGCTTCTCTGCCTCTAATGCTTTAAGCCATAGACATTGAACAAGCATGCAGCAGATCAGGTGTCCCTGATATTATTGTCAAATCTGACAAGATTAGCTGCATGCTTGTTTTTGATGTCATTCAAACACTACTGCAGCCAAATAGGTAATCAGGGCTGTCGGGCATCTGGTATTGTTTAAAAGGAAATAAATATGGCAGCTTCCATATTCTTGTCACTTCAGTTGTCCTTTAAGATGAATTTAAAATACTGCAAATTAACATTACTTACCGGTAGCTCAAATCCCTACTCATCTGTGCACAGTAGTGTTGAGCACTGAGCAGATAATTGATTGATAGCTAGTGGTTTTGACTGGCTAGATTTCTTTCCATTCTTGTGTGAATGGAGTTGTTAATGTATGTTATTTAATGTATGTTAAAATAATTTTCTGTTCATTACCAAAGTTGTTTGGCAAAGTTCACCAGCTATAAGTCATATACAATTTCATATTTTCGTCACGGGTGGAATTGTACTACGGCTCTAGAGATTCTCCTAAACCAAACCCTAAAGCGTTGTACACACCTAAGAGGCAAGTAGCCAGCAGAGATCGGGACTTGATCCCTAGAGATCGGGACTTGATCCATCAGGTGACGGTTGACACTGCACAGATGCGCTGCTAGCCTCCAGGCTGGTGACGTGAACTGTTGCTATGTGGGGGAAGGAGGGCGGATGGAGAAGGAGCGCCACATGGCA
The DNA here is from genome assembly GCF_040937935.1 of Hyperolius riggenbachi. Taxonomy (NCBI): domain Eukaryota; kingdom Metazoa; phylum Chordata; class Amphibia; order Anura; family Hyperoliidae; genus Hyperolius; species Hyperolius riggenbachi. The sequence continues at coordinate 133,192,988 of NC_090651.1, forward strand.
GGTGAGGTGTGTGTATACAACAATGCTCTTGGCCAGGGCTCATCAGAGTTAATACGCTGAACTGATTGCTGCCGGGAACTGCTGTCTCACACTTGATTCTCAGCAGAGACAGTCATTAATGGCCGCCTCAGCCAAATTTCCTTTTAGCGTGTGTACAAGGCTTAATTCCCTTAAACCTAATTCTCATTATTCAATTAAACCTAACTCCAAAACTCCTGACCTTACATGGTACAGTTTTTTCATATTTTTTTTTCAATTAGATAATTTTGTTTAATTATCCCGTAAATTAGAACATAAAGATTATTATATTTATATAATAATCGGACAAAATTATCTAATCGAAGAAAAAATTGTACCGTGTATGGGCACCATTAGCCTAACTTTAATTTAGCTAACCCCAACGCTAAATTTTCCTACTATCCAATCTTAACTCTTCTAACCTTAATTATGTCAGGATAGACAAAGGAGGGTCCGGAGGCTGTAACTGCTGCTACAATTGTTTAAGGATTGACTGACTTACAGCATGCCCAGTGGAGACGGCTACATGCAGCTTAGTGGGTGCTGGGATGGAGGACCTCTGAGACATCTGTTCAAGCCACTGGTGCATGTTCACTAAGGAGGTCTATCAAGGGGGCGTGTCGTCATGGTATGGGTCAAATGATCAGTGCGGTTAATACTGATTTCATTTTGGATCAGTATTCACTTCTTATTAATCGATTTGAGGCGTGATTGGAATTCCTCTGGTGTCACAATTGACCCACGTTGTGTCATGAAGTTTGAGATTTTGTCTGTGACAACGTATTAGCTCAGCTGAGTGCTGGCCGAGAGTTCTTCCCTCGCTCCACAGGCAGTGTGACGCTCCTTATAGTATACCGGCTAGTATGGTTCATTCAAACTAAATTACACTTTAAAATGTCAAACTTTGTTATTAGTGCCCCTCAAATGTATTTAAATGTGTCCCAAAGATGTATTCTACCCAAATGTACATAAAACTACTTACCCATATTTTTCTGACCATAAGACGTTCTTGACCATAAGACGCACCTAGGTTTAGAGGACAAGAACCAGTGAAAAAAATACTAAACATGGTGTGTCCATGGTGCAGGGGCATTGTAACGATCGGTGTAACACAGAGAGGATCTGATTACCGGTGAACTGCAGTATCACCAGGAATACAGAATATACCCGATTATTGGTGATCTGCAGTATCACCGATAATCAGATATATCTACTAACCTCTGGACACCAGAAAGAACAAGTGAGTGTTTGATGCAACAGTATACTTTGAGTACTTTTCCAGAAGTATGTTCCTTCCTATGGCCTAGACTCTCCAGGGGGGAGGAGCTAGGCTGAGGGTAGGAAGAACAGAGCGTGAGTGACACCCGAAAGGGAGGGTGTCACTAACAAGTCTGGGAACTGCCTCTAACAGTAAGGCCAGTTCTCGAGGTCGGCAAGCCAGGTCGTTAACACACAGACAGATAAGGTACAGATTCAGGAGGCAGATACGGAATCCAATAAACAGACAGGGTTTGGCAACGGAGTATCAGATAAGCACAGTACAGAATCAGGAGGCAAATACAGAGTCCAGGAACGAGCAGAGTTTGGCAACAGGATATCAGAAATAGCAAGGTACAAGATAAGAGTTCAGAGGAATAGTCAGGCAGGCAGAAGGTCATAACAAATAATACAATTCAATGTTCCTAATGCTAAGGTGTGAACGCCTTGATGTCAACACCTTTGGAAACTATGCTAGAACACAGATACAGACAAGGTCTGAGTGCTACCACATAGTGATCGCAACGGCAGACAACCAGAGAATGACCAGCACCCAGTATAAATAGTAAAGCGCTCACCAGCGCCTCCCCTAAGTGCTGGACCAATGGCAGGTGGTGAAATTGTCAGCTGACCCGCCTGGTCAGCTGACCCTTTTCTGGCTGTCATATAAGCTCTGCCTCTCAGCGCGCGCGCGCGTCCTTCTGAACCTGTGTGGACTAGCAGTCCCAGCCACACCAGACATGTCTTGTAATGCAACCACTGATTCAGGCGCGGGGACCGCCGCCCTGCTCTCCAAGTGAGCGGCGGTTTCCCAGCGTCCAGTCGCAATGTCAGCTGCTTTGTCACGCGTGCAATCCGCCGCCTCCAACGCGGACTCCACCGCTCTGCCCATGCGGCATGCGGCGGTTTCTTCGCGTTGTGCCGCCATGTTAGACGCGGAAACAGCCGCCTCACTCTGAGCCCTTGCGGCGGCTTTTCCGCGTTTCCTCACAGGCATCTTTTGGTGCTTTTCCCCCCAAGCTGTCGATCTCCTAAGCTATACTGCTCCGCCCCCCCCCCCCAGCTACACTAATCTCCACTGCCCCACTAATCCCCCACTAATCCCTAACTAATCCCTGCCTACACTAATCTGTAACTGATCACTGCCTATAGTAATCCCGACTACAGAGCACAGCGGTAGCCCTCATCTATTCTGGTGGTGTGCTCCCTTTCCCCCATCTTCTGCCCTCTTCCTGCTCACATCTTCACTGGTGTGTGACCCTTGCACTGTTAGTGACCCTGGCGCATGTGCACTGCTAGTGACCCTGCGGCTGTGTGTGCCAGTGACCCTGGAGCGTGTGCACCATTAGTGATTTAAACTAGTAGTAGGAGGCGCCCTTGTAGTATAAATTGCACTTAGGCTTATTAAAATGAACAGTAACATATATAGTAGATCGCCTACCTTAAGAATGGACTCTCCACTCGGTAGGATGAGTATAAAAATTTTATAATGATAAGCACTCAGGACAACGCGTTTCGCGGTATAAGCCGCTTCATCAGGTCAAAATAGTGCTGTAGTCAGTAGTAGATTTGCTGGGCGTCTTTTTCTTTTTTTCTTTTTCGTTACACCATTAGTGATTTGCACTGCCGGCAGTGACCCTATGTCTGTGCGCACCAATGACACCAGTCCGTGTCCTCCCACCTGTGCACCACCAGTGAGACCGGTGCATGTGGATGCGAGCAGGAAGGGATAGAGGATGGAGGACTGGGAGTTCGCCACTTGGACAGGTGAGGGCTCTGCAGTTGCCTTAGGGGTTTCTGGTGGAGGCCATGGGGATTCCTATGTGGGAGGACACGTGGTGCTGGACCAAATATTGTATTATTACATCCATAAGATGCATTGGGAGAAAAAGTGCATCTTATGATCTGAAAAATACAGTACATATTTTTATGCTTGACATAGCTTTGTATTTTTCTACTATTATAATGCTCCAGGGGAGAAAGTGAATCGGCTACAGTCCAGGATGTTTCCTTATTTACTCATAAGCAGGCCACTAAGATACTGGCATCAAGTTGTGCTACTGCTTTTTATCTTTATGTGACCAATAAAGTTTTGATATTATTGAAAACAAGAAGAAGAATCCACTGATCCTGCCAAAAGCCCTCCTAGGACACATGTACCAGTGCTTGAGAACCCGTGCCATAAAATGCAGAGTGGGAAAAGGAATTATTTCTGGGAACTGATCTCACCCTCCTGTGACATAAAAGACTTCTATAAAAGTCTGTAAGGTACGTCCAAATCATTTCTCATGAAATTTTTGTTTGTTTGCTGAAATATTAAAGAGTGACTTGATTATCCAACACAAACAGAATCACAAAGCCATGGTTTATTTATTAAGCATTGCACTAATCGTTTTTGTTATGTGAACAGCAACAAAAAAAGTTTACAAATTCCAGAGCATGCAAATGTATTATTTCTCATGGCAAGCCATGCACATGGACGTGAAGTGAGAGCACTTCTCAGTGCTCACGTACAAGGACTTCACAGAAGTTCTTCTTAAAGTGGACCTAGCCTGACTTTACTTGGCCTGATTTTACAGGGAAAAAATCATCAGAATCATGTAAGCAGTAAAGATGATCATTCTTACTTCTTAACCCCTGCTTTAAAACTGAGCCCGATGGATCCCCCACTGCACACGGCCTGATTCTGAGGTGGGGAAAGTCTATGTCTCTGCACTGCCACCACCACCATGTAACAACGGCAGCAGTAACAGGAGTCACTGGAGTGACATGATTTCCTGTTTCATCAATGGAATGCAAGTAGATGCAGCGCGTGGATCCCAGCAAAGTAGGCATCGTAACCTGCTCTTTCTCTCTGTATGTTCGCCGCTCTACCCTGCCTTGCCTGCCCACATTAGCACCCTGATAACCCACCACAGTGGCTGGCTGGCTGGCCGGAAAGGGGGGTTGCTACAGCTCCAGAAAGCTCCCCCCTGGTGCCGCCACTGTTTTATAGTACCAAGAAGCTTGGGAAATAAAGTACAAGACAATTATTTTTCTCAGGGAAAAGTCTGATAGCATTGGTTTTTGCCATAATATTTGACTATGGTGATTAATGGTTATCTCACCTGAAAAGAAAACTGGATAAATTATAGCCAGGCAAGACAGGGCATCAACCAGTAAGATGCCCAAGCAACATTCACTATATACAGCAAATACAGTGGGATGCGAAAGTTTGGGCAACCTTGTTAATCGTCATGATTTTCCTGTATAAATCGTTGGTGGTTACAATAAAAAATGTCAGTTAAATATATTATATAGGAGACACACACAGTGATATTTGAGAAGTGAAATGAAGTTTATTGGATTAACAGAAAGTGTGTAATAATTCTCTAAACAAAATTAGGTGGGAGCATAAATTTGGGCACGACAAAAAAGAAATGATATTAATATTTAGTAGATTCTCCTTTTGCAAAAATTAAAGCCTCTAAATACTTTGTGTAGGTTCCAATGAGAGTCTGGATTCTGGTTGAAGGTATTTTGGACCATTCCTCTTTACAAAACATCTCTAGTTCATTCAGGTTTGATGGCTTCCGAGCATGGACAGCTCTCTTTAACTCACAACAAAGATTTTTAATTATATTCAGGTCTGGGGACTGAGATGGCCATTTCAGAATGTTTTACTTGTTCCTCTGCATGAACGCCTTAGTGGATTTTGAGCAGTGTCTAGGGTCGTTGTCTTGTTGAAAGATCCAACCCCGGCGCAGCTTCAGCTTTGTCACTGATTCCTGGACATTGGTCTCCAAAATCTTCTGATACTGAGTGGAATCCATGCATCCCTTAACTTTTACAAGATTCCCAGTCCCTGCTCTGGCCACACAGACCCACGGCATGATGGAACCACCACCATATTTTTCTGTAGGTAGCAGGTGTTTTTTTATGGTATGCTGTCTGTGCTGAGAGGGTAGAAAAAAGGAGGGGAAGACACCGGGAGCCCAATCTGGTGTAGTATCTCACGTGTGGTTACCTCAGTTAGTAAGAAATGATCAAATATACTCACAAAGCTGGGTTGCGTATAGGGCAACCAGTCTGGAACGCATGTGGGGAAGTACCGTCCCCACTCGGCCTTGTGAGGTACTCTCGATGGTCGCAGCTCCTTTAAAAAGAATTACCACCTGCCAGGTGGTGGCCCCTAGTCCTTGGCGGAGGGGGTTATAAAGCAACACGGGGGGTAGGAGGCGCCCTAATGGGTACTGTTAGCACGACACTTCCGTTGAATACAGACAATTTGAGAGGTAGACCAAAGGTCAGATCAATCAAACAATAGGTGGTACAGGTATGTACCCCTAATACAGAGAGTATTAGTGTCAGTTTATGTGGTTATTTAGTAATATTAGCAGCAGATGGAACGATCCTACCTTAATGAGCAGTCATTCCATAGTAGTTGTAAAAAACAATCTTTATTGGAGCACTCAAATAATGACTACGCGTTTCGTGGTTCAAAACCGCTTCATCAGGTCGTGTATCGTGCCTATAAGCAGAGTTCCCCGGATTCGGGTGCCAGTCAATGGCGCCCGAATCCGGGGAACTCTGCTTATAGGCACGATACACGACCTGATGAAGCGGTTTTGAACCACGAAACGCGTAGTCATTATTTGAGTGCTCCAATAAAGATTGTTTTTTACAACTACTATGGAATGACTGCTCATTAAGGTAGGATCGTTCCATCTGCTGCTAATATTACTAAATAACCACATAAACTGACACTAATACTCTCTGTATTAGGGGTACATACCTGTACCACCTATTGTTTGATTGATCTGACCTTTGGTCTACCTCTCAAATTGTCTGTATTCGACGGAAGTGTCGTGCTAACAGTACCCATTAGGGCGCCTCCTACCCCCCGTGTTTCTTGGTATGCTGTGTTCTTTTTCCTCCATGCATAAGATCCCTTGTTATGCCCAAATAACTCAATTTTAGTTTCATCAGTCCACAGCACCTTATTCCAAAATGAAGCTGGCTTGTCCAAATGTGCTTTAGCATACCTCAAGCGACTCTGTTTGTGCTTTGGACTGAGAAAAGGCTTCCTCTGCATCACTCTCGCATACAGCATCTCATTGTGTAAAGTGCGCCGAATGGTTGAACAATGCACAGTGACTCCATCTGCAGCAAGGTGATGTTGTAGGTGTTTGGTGCTGGTCTGTGGGTTGACTCTGACAGTTCTCACCATTCGCCACTTCTGTTTATCCGAGATTTTTCTTTGTCTCCCTCTTCATGCCTTAACGTGAACTGAGCCTGTGGTCTTCCATTTCTTCATTATATTCCTAACTGTGGAACCAATCAGCTGAAATCTCAGAGACAGCTTTCTATATCCTTCCCCTAAACCTTGATGGTGAACAATCTTTGTCTTCAGGTCATTTGAGAGTTGTTTTGAGTTGAGTTGTTTTGATTTGTTGCTACTCTTCAGAGAAAATTAAAAGAGGAGGGAAACTATAAAACGACCCTCTTAACCACTTGAGGACCCACCCTTTACCCCCCCCCCCCCTTAAGGACCAGCGCTGTTTTAGCTGATCTGTGCTGGGTGGGCTGTGCAGCCCCCAGCACAGATCAGGGTGCAGGCAGAGCGACCAGATCGCCTCCCTTTTTTCCCCACTAGGGGGATGATGTGCTGGGGGGGTCTGATCGCTCCTGCCTTCCTGGGTGTTGCGGGGGGGCACCTCAAAGCCCCCCTTCGCCTCAAAATTCCCCCCCTCCCTCTCCTCCCTCCCTTCCCCGGAGATCCGAGGCTGCACAGGAACGGATCTGTCCTGTGCAGCCTCTAACAGGCTCCTGCCTGTCATGTGACAGCGATCCCCGGCCGCTGATTGGCCGGGGATCGCTGATCTGGTACAACGCTGCTACTGTTAGCAGCGTTGTACGGATGTAAACAAAGCGGATTATTTCAGCTTGTGTTTACATTTAGCCTGCGAGCCGCGATCGGTGGCCCGCAGGCTATTCACGGAGCCCCCCGCCGTGAATTGACAGGATTGCTTCCTGATTAATTAGCTTGCAACCGGCGACGCAGAACTGCGTCGCTGGTCCTGCAGCTGCCACTTTGCCGACGCGCGGTATGAGTGCGCGGTCGGCAAGTGGTTAAATACTCTTTCTCATAATTGGATTCACCTGTGTATGTAGGTCAGGGGTCACTGAGCTTAGCAAGCCAATTTGAGTTCTAATAATTAGTTCTAAAGGTTTTGGAATAAGTAAAATGACAACAGTGCCCAAATGTATGCACCTGCCTAATTTTGTTTAAACAAATATTGCATACTTTCTGTAAATCCAATAAACTTAATTTCATTTCTCAAATATCACTGTGTGTGTCTCCTATATGATATATTTAACTGACATTTTTTATCATAACCACCAACAATTTATACAGGAAAATCATGACGATTAACAAGTTTGCCCAAACTTTTGCATCCCACTGTAGCTCAGGGAAAAATAGCATTTAAGAAGAAAGACTATTCAAAAAAGCCCAGGGGTGTTGCTAGGATCCTAAGAGATCCGGGGCTCTTTTGGGCACTCCAGACAGAAAATGGTTGTGGCCATGCACCAGAAGTGTGGTCATGGGTGGAGACAAATTTACATGAATTTAAAGAGAATCTGTATTGTTAAAATCACACAAAAGTAAACATACCAGTGCGTTAGGGGACATCTCCTATTACCCTCTGTCACAATTTCGCCGCTCCCCGCCGCATTAAAAGTAGTCAAAAACAGTTTTAAAAAGTTTGTTTGTAAACAAACAAAATGGCCACCAAAACAGGAAGTAGGTTAATGTACAGTATGTCCACACATAGAAAATACATCCATACACAATCAGGCTGTATACAGCCTTCCTTTTGAATCTCAAGAGATCATTTGTGTGTTTTTTTCCCCCTGCAGGTCACTGAAGAGTTACAAGCTGATTGTTTGTTTACTCTTGCAGACAGCTCTGCCCGGTTGTCTGTAATTCTGCAGTGTGTGACTCATCAGTATGTGAACAGAGGATTTATCCAGCTTGTAAAAGATAAGAGAGCAGAGAAAAGCTGGCTAATGTAAATAACACACACACACACAGGGGAGTGTGCATAGAGGGGGCATGCATAGAAGATCACACTGAAGAGTTGGCAGCCTTCCAGACACAGGACGACAAGTCCGACAGGGGAAAGATAAGCTGAGTTATTACAGAGATGGTGATAGTATAAAGTGCTGCAGTAAGCCAGAGCACATTATAATAGGTTTAGGAACCTGTAGGATGGTAGAAAACACAATGACATTTTTGTTACAGAGTCCCTTTAACAGCTGTCTAAGTAGTCCTGCTCATCGAAATGTTGGATAAAACCCCCTCTCCATTGATGCAAAAATAACCCCAAAAAATGTGGCATACCACATAAGTAGGCAGTGTCATTTAAACATAAATAGGCAAAGGTAATTGGCTTCTTTGCTGGATGGTCTGGCTTGCTGCTGGGAAAGCTGGTTTGCCAGGTTATCTGGCAGTTCCGCCATAGCATTCCCTGACTGTCTAGTGGACCCCCTCCCATGTTCCCACCGGCCTTCCATTGAGCCACCACAACTCCCAACATGCCCCCACAGAAAAACCACAACTCCATGCATGTCCCCATAAAGGCATCACAGCGCCCAGCATGGCATCACAGCACCCGATATGCCCACATAGAGGCACCACAGCACCCAGCATACCCCTGATTAATGCACCACAGCTCCCAGCATGCCCGCCATTGAAGCACCACAGCTGACTGCCTGGTAGACATCTGGGACACCCCAGTATAGATCCGGGACACGTGCCACTGATCTTTGGGGCTAGCAACGCCCCTGCAAAAGCCTATTGTTACAAAAATAATGATGGCACTAAGTCATTCAGCTGTAAAGGCCCATCCTGATATGTAACACAGTCACTGTAGGCATCCCTAGCTCACACATTTGTATCTGAAAGGAAACAGTAGGGTATGGACGTGTACATTTACCATAGATGCTAATAAGTGTAGAGCAAGAAGCCGTTAGTATTAATATCAGTCATTGTATATTCTCAACATCTTACTATTAATAACGTACTGCTCTCACACTAACCTGACTGCTACCACTAAATCTAACACTAACCCTCCTACTACCGCCACACCTAACACTATCCCTCCTACTACCATTACAGCTAACACTAACCCTACTGCTACCGCTACACCTAACACTATCCCTCCCACTGGCGGACACAGGCAGCAGTGGGCCCCTGTGCAAAATATCAATTGTGGGCCCCCCTGAGCGCGCCGCGGCAAAAAATGGGTGTGGATAGAACCTGCGGCGCGTAGCGCCGCGGCAAAAAATGGGCGAGGCAATGACTGGATAAGGGCGGAGCTAACTGTAATTTAAAGTGATCCCGGAGTGAGAGTGATATGGAGGCTGCCATATTTATTTCCTTTTAAACAATACTAGTTGCCTGGCGGCCCTGCTGATCTATTTGGCTGCAGTAATAAACTGAATTACACCAGCAACAAGCATGCAGCTTAATCTTCTCAGTTCTGACAATATTGTCAGAAACCCCTGACCTGCTGCATGCTTGTTCAGGGTCTATGGTTGAAAGAATAAGAGGCAGAGGACCAGAACGGCAACCAGGCAACTGGTATTGCTTAAAAGGAGAGAAATATGGCAGCCTCAATATTATTCTCACCTCAGGTTCCCTTGAAAAGTGCAACGCAAAGACAGTGGGCCCAAGTTTTGGTGACCCTTTCCCCAGAAAATTCACATAATTGTGCAGGTTTTCTCAAGAAAATACACAATGTGAGCAGATTTGCCCAGAAAATACAGTCAATCATGTCGGCAGATATGCCCAGAAAATACGTGCAAGGATGTCGGCAGATATGCCCAGAAAATACGTGCAATGATGTCGGCAGATATGCCCAGAAAATACGTGCAATGATGTCGGCAGATATGCCCAGAAAATACGTGCAATGATGTCGGCAGATATGCCCAGAAAATACGTGCAATCATGTAGGCAGATATGCCCAGAAAATACGTGCAATCATGTCAGCAGATATGCCCAAAAAATACGTGCAATCATGTCGGCAGATATGCCCAGAAAATACGTGCAATCATGTCAGCAGATTTGCCCAGAAAATACGTGCAATCATGTCGGCAGATTTGCCTAGAAAACACATGCAATCATGTAGCAAATTTGCCCAGAACATACATGCAATCATGTGGCAGACCTGCCCAGAACATACACGCAATCATGTGGCAGACCTGCCTAGAACATACACCTGCTAAATAAATAATAAAAAAAAAACATTTACTCACCTGCAGCAGCAGACCTCCTGTCCCAGCCTCCATCCGGCGCGCAGCTCCCATGGGTGGTTGGGTGGATAGGTAGCCTGGTGGGTAGGTAGGTAGGCAGCCGGGTGGGTAGGTAGGTAGCCCTTAGCCGGGTGGGTAAGTAGCCTGGTGGGTGGCTGGGTAGCCGGGTGGGTGGGTAGCCTGGTGGGTGGCTGGGTAGGCGGGTGGGTAGGTAGCCTGGTGGGTGGGTAGGTGGGTGGTTAGGTAGCTGGGTGGGTGGGTAGGTAGCCTGGTGGGTCTTTAGGTAGGTAGCCTGGTGGGTTGGTAGGTAGCCGGGTGGGTAGGTAGCCGGGTGGGTAGGTGGGTAGGTAGCCGGGTGGGTGTGTAGGTAGCCGGGTGGGTGGTTAGGTAGCCGGGTGGGTGGTTAGGTAGCCGGGTAGGTAGCCGGGTGGGTGGTTAGGTAGCCGGGTAGGTAGCCGGGTGGGTGGTTAGGTAGCTGGGTGGGTGGTTGGGTAGCCGGGTGGGTGGTTGGGTAGCCGGGTGGGTGGGTAGCCGGGTGGGTAGGTAGCCGGGTGGGTGGTTAGGTAACCGGGTGGGTGGTTAGGTAGCCGGTTAGGTAGCCGGGTGGGTGGTTAGGTAGCCGGGTGGTTAGGTAGCCGGGTGGGTGGTTAGGTATCCGGGTGGGTAGGTAGCCGGGTGGGTGGGTAGGTAGCCGGGTAGGTAGCCGGGTGGGTGTGTAGGTATCTGGGTGGGTAGGTAGCCGGGTGGGTGGGTAGGTAGCCGGGTAGGTAGGTAGCCGGCAGGGTGGTTAGGTAGCCGGGTGGGTAGCTAGGTAGCCGGGTGGGTAGGTAGCCGGGTGGGTGGTTAGGTAGCCGGGTGGGTAGGTAGGTAGCCGGGTGGGTAGGTAGGTATCCGGGTGGGTAGGTAGCCGGGTGGGTGGGTAGGTAGCCGGCAGGGTGGTTAGGTAGCCGGGTAGGTAGCCGGGTGGGTGGTTAGGTAGCGGGGCAGGTAGCCGGGTGGGTGGTTAGGTATCCGGGTGGGTAGGTAGCCGGGTGGGTGGGTAGGTAGCCAGGTAGGTAGCCGGGTGGGTGTGTAGGTATCCGGGTGGGTAGGTAGCCGGGTGGGTGGCTGGGTAGGCGGGTGGGTAGGTAGCCTGGTGGGTGGGTAGGTGGGTGGTTAGGTAGCTGGGTGGGTGGGTAGGTAGCCTGGTGGGTCTTTAGGTAGGTAGCCTGGTGGGTTGGTAGGTAGCCGGGTGGGTAGGTAGCCGGGTGGGTAGGTAGGTAGGTAGCCTGGTGGGTGGGTGGGTAGGTAGCCGGGTGGGTGTGTAGGTAGCCGGGTGGGTGGTTAGGTAGCCGGGTGGGTGGTTAGGTAGCCGGGTAGGTAGCCGGGTGGGTGGTTAGGTAGCCGGGTAGGTAGCCGGGTGGGTGGTTAGGTAGCTGGGTGGGTGGTTGGGTAGCCGGGTGGGTGGTTGGGTAGCCGGGTGGGTGGGTAGCCGGGTGGGTAGGTAGCCGGGTGGGTGGTTAGGTAGCCGGGTGGGTGGTTAGGTAGCCGGTTAGGTAGCCGGGTGGGTGGTTAGGTAGCCGGGTAGGTAGCCGGGTGGGTAGCCGGGTGGGTGGTTAGGTAGCTGGGTAGGTAGCCGGGTGGGTGGGTAAGGTAGCCGGGTGGGTAGCTATCCGGGTGGGGGGCCCTACTCCTATCCTCCCTCACTCACCTCGGGGCCCCCCTCCCAGTATGCGCGGCGGCCGGCGGGAGAGCAGAAAATACAGGAAGTCTCCGGCCGGGGCTGCAGCAGACGCTAGAGGCAGCTGCCGCTTGGTCTCCGATATGTCTCCAAGTTGGAGACATATCGGAGACCAAGCGGCAGCTGCCTCTAGCGTCTGCTGCCGCCCCGGACGGAGACTTCCTGTATTTTCCGCTCTCCCGCCGCATGAGGGGGGGGGGCCGAGGTGAGGGGGGAGGACAGGAGTCGGGGCCCCCCAGGTTAAAAAAAATAAAAGGTAAAATAAAAAAAAACCCTGCAATACTTAATGGGCCCCTGAAGCAGCGGAACTTCAGGGGCCCTCATCCGCCACTGATCCCTCCTAATACCACTACATCCCTCTATCCCTCCTAATACCGCTACACCTAACACTATCCCTCCTAATACCGCTACACCTAACACTATCCCTCCTACTTCAGCTACACCTAACATTATCCCTCCTACTCCAGCTAATCCAAATACTATCCCTCCTAATACCGCTGCACCTAACACTATCCCTCCTAATACCGCTACACCTAACACTATCCCTCCTACTTCAGCTACACCTAACATTATCCCTCCTACTCCAGCTAATCCAAATACTATCCCTCCTAATACCGCTACACCTAACACTATCCCTCCTAATACTGCTACACCTAACACTATCCCTCCTACTTTAGCTACACCTAACATTATCCCTCCTACTCCAGCTAATCCAAATACTATCCCTCTTACTACAGCTATACCTAACACTATCACTTTTACTACCACAATACCTAACACTATCTCTCCTACTCCTGCTACACCTAACACTAACCCTCCTAAAATTGCTACTCACTGCTGCTACAACTACACTAACCTCACTGCCACTAGTTCTAACACTAACCTTCCTACTCCTACACCTAACACTGATCCTACATCCTTACTTACCAAAGATGTCCACTTACCAGTCGTCTTAATGTTGCACTAGTCTAATCCCTCTTAGTCGCAATACCATTGAGTTGCAACAAATCTATAGCTGAGAGCACTGAATCAAAGCACCCTGCTGCACTATAGCCGCAATTTACATAGCAAGCTATGATACTGCCGAGAATGCCTCCTACCACCTCTGCCAAAAGTGAACCCTTTGGTTTGGACACAGCTTTTAGTCCAGTTCAGTCCATTTTGCCACTGGCAGCAATTTGTCCTGAAGTCCTATCTGCTCCTATATACACACCATAACTTTCAACCTAAACTGCTAGACTGAGAAAGCCTCAGTTCATATCTGCATACAGAATGATCATTGAATTATCTGTAGATTTGAATATGCTAGACTGGCTAAGTATGGGTGGTCTAAACCACGTGGAGGTCTTGTTTTCCCATTTTTATATGTACAGTATATAATCTCATTGCATGCCTTGCAATGTCTGCATCCGCACTTATTTTGTTATATGTCCTTGAATATGTTCATTTGTCATGTATTCCTGTGCTGTCTACTGCAGGGATTTATCGCTGGATTCTTAATAATTCCTCATAATTAGAACTCTTTCCAGGAACAGCTTGTGAAGGAGATCAGTTGAATATCATGGAGTTAGAACTTTTGGAAACATTTCTCTTCAACAACAACCACTTCACTGACAGTCAGAGCAAGAACATACTGATTGGCACTTACTTCCACAAGAATGAGGCAGGCTGTATTATAGTCTCTGACTTTCTCAGGCTTGCTCTCTAATGTGGGGAACACACGTTTCGTTTTTCTGCTCAATAGATGCATTCGATTGATAAATTCTGTTATGTCCGATATTCCGCTCAATCGTTTTACCGCTCGATTTCTCATAGAAGTGAAAGGAAAAAAAACATAAGAAAAATGAGCGCAAGATAAGAGAATCGAGAAGGGGATAGAGCGGAGTATCGAGTGGAAAAAACGATCGAGTGGAGAATCGAGCGGAAAAAACATATGGTGTGTATCCAGCATGATTCTAGGTACACACGTTACGTCTTTCCATTCGCTAGATGCGTTCAATTGATAAATTCATCATGTCCGATATTCCTCTCGATCGTTTTACAGCTTTCTTTCTCATAGAAGTGAATGGAAAAAGATGAGAAATACGAGCAGAAGATAAGAGAATCGAGTGGAGAATCGAGTGGAAAAAATGATTAAGTGGAGAATCGATTCACTTCTATGAGAAATCAAGCAGTAAAATGATCGAGAGGAATATCGGACATGACGGAATTTATGAATGGAACGCATCTGTCGAGCAGAAAAATGAAACGTGTGTACCCAGCATTAGATATAACAAGAACACATAACAAAAGCAAAATATCATAATCCACAAGAGTTAGTAGCACCAGTTTATTTCATATCAAGGATCACTTTACACAGTGAAATGAAATGCTCTAGAGGACAAAATGACAGAACTATTACACGCTGTAAATCTGACTATGACGTCCAACATCGGGAAGCTTCTAAGTGCAGCTAATCTATGAAGATTTTGGAGAGACAGGAGAGAGATCTACTAGCTCTGATGTGGAGCAGTTGGCTTAAGGATCACCATAGCAACCATAGTAGCTGCTATGGGGCCCATAGTCAAGGGGAGGCCTGGCCTCAGTGGTGGGGATAAGGGGGTAAACCATGGTCCTCATGGTGCCTGGCTCAATAAATTGCAGGACAGCGAGTGTAGTGAAGAGGAGCAATAACTCCCCTTTCTAGGCTCCAGCAATGAGATCTGCTTTCCTCCTAGGCATCCTGTCTCCATGGTTACAGCTATGTCTCTCATGTGACCCGCTGGCACCAACAGATTATCCGAGGCATCAAACATACAGTTCAACTTTTTATTAACTGTACGGCAGTTGCTCAGTGCAAATGCCAAAGTGGTGTGCAATGAGTAGGGAGGCTGGCCAGCATCTTTGTTTAGATCCTTTCCAGGGGGTAGTTTTGCAAAGAATAAAAAAAAATGCTGAGAATCGCCCATGAGAAGAACGGCTAGTTCAAAGCCTGTCACATCTTGTCAGCATTTTACTACCTAGTGTAAGTGACAAAAGCATAGATGATAAATCATTTTTAATGGATTTTACTCAGGAAGAAATGTACTTCTTTTAAGTATGTGTACCTGTTTCTATATTTTACAATTTTAGTTAATTAATAGAAGTCCTTTAAAGAAAGCCAGAAAATTAATATTCAGCACAGAAAAAAATCAACATGCAGTTTCTAGTGTATCATCAAATATAATGCAGAAAAAAAGAGCTATGAATCATATTTAATTCATAAAACATTAGCCTGAGCTTCAGATGGTCTCTGGGAATTACAAAGATATAGTGCAGAAATCCAGCAAACCACATTGCTGGTACAGCCAGAAAATGCCTTTCCCTGCACCTTTAATACATTTGTAGGGAAACCATGTTAGCACTTGTGTAACATATGTCTACATGCTGAATACAACCCTCTCTCATACAGGTGAAACTCCAAAAATTAGAATATTGTGCAAAAGTTTATTTATTTCAGTAATTCAACAACAAATATATAATAATGGACTCATTACATACAAAGCGAGATATTTCAAGCCTTTGTTATAATTTTGATGATTATGGCTTACAGCTTATGAAACCCCCCAAATCAAAATCTCACACAATTAGAATATTGTGAAAATGTTCCTCATTCTACGCTCAAAGTATCAGACTCTAATCAGATAATTAATTCAAAACACCTGCAAAGGGTTCCTATTTCATATATTAGTTTCACCTTTTAAGTTGCATTACTACAAATAACTTTTGCACGATATTCTAATTTTTTCGAGTTACACCTGTAGCAACAAAAAGTCATACTGAATGAGTACAAAATACAGCACAATGGATAACATTCTATCATACATAACCACTACACTAACCACTATGCAGCACGGCGGTGTAGTGGTTAGTGCTCTTGCTTTGCAGCGCTGGGTCCTCGGTTTGAATCCCAGCCAGGGCACTATCTGCATGGAGTTTGTATGTTCTCCCTGTGTCTGTGTGGGTTTCCTCTAGACACTCTGGTTCCCTCCCATGTCTCAAAAACACACAGATAAGATAATTGGCTTCTACCTAAAAATTGTCCCTAGACTAAGATGCATACACAACACTGCACAGTGTAGTGTACAGTGTTGACTGTGTACTCTGTACAGCACTGCAGAAGATGTCATCACTATATAAATAATAATGTATCAGTGTGTTTTTAAATATAAATTATTTTACTTAGCACAAAGAATAACATTTCATTATGCAAATGTATCAATGTTTTTTTTTGTATAAATAATTTTACTAAGTCCACATGAATTACTGTATTTATGGACTACATATTTAAGGTAGTGGTGTACCTACCATAAGGCTGCAGGTGCTCACAGCACTGGGTGTAGCCAGGGCTAGGGGTGCCGCTGTGGTGCTCAGTCACTGTGTTCTTCTACCTGGGACCTTTTTCATAGTTTGGGCACCATTCTGGAAAATAGCATCTGGCAGTGCAGGGGACTGTACTACTTCCTGCACTAGATGTAGCACCCCTCCTGTGCCATGGGCAATGTGTCTCCTCGCTCTCTACACACAGCCTGCAGTGAGTGAATGTTCAAGGCAGCAGGGTGAGTAGAGAGAATGACTGCTGTGCTGCAGCTGGGACATTAGCAGGGAGAGGTGGCAGAATGTGTTTAGTGCTTCAGAAGTTGCCTGTCATTAGTAGCCATGTGCACTTGCTGCTGTTATATCAGAGTGCAATGAACTATTGATTATTTATCCTGATCAGAGTAATTAATCAATAATGCAGGGCAGTCTGCTGTTGCAGAAGCCAGTGATACAGGTGTTAACAGCCAACTTATGTAGTGAGCAGAGAAGCAAGCTCCAGGCAATTTAGATTAGTTTGATTATGGTAAACATCTCTTTTCCCAGCTGTCCCTCCCACACTGTTGTCTTCCCCATGACCCTTTCCTCTTTTCAGATTTTAGAGGCTTCTTTTAACCGCATGTCCCTGCCAAACAGCACTGGTGATGTGTGCAGTCCTGGTGAGAGGTCTTCCTGACATTTCTCCTCTCCTTCTAGGCTCTCTGTCTTGTGCCTCTACGTCTTTATCCCACCCCTCCTATGCATCCCCTCTTTCATATGTCCCCCCCCTGATTGTCCTCAGAGGCGCTTACAATGTGTCAGATTTTTATGAACTACTGTATACAAATATATAAATAATATACAAATATACATTTTTTTACGCATGCAAACACTTATTTCAGATTTTAAACATTTTCATGATAGTGGTCCAGCTAAAAACCTTTGGAGCCAGAGCTTTCTGTCATACTGCTCCTGTCCTTAGGAATGCCTTGCCAAACTTAATCCAGACAGCTCCAAACTTTGGCACGTTTACATCAAAACTGAAAAGCCACCTGTTTAGTCTGGCATTTATAATCACATGATTTTCTACCCCTGTACACATCACTATGTACTGATCTGAGATAAACTTATGCACTTTGGGAGAAGAGCACTTTACAAATGTTTTCTTCCTGTTGGAGATATACTGATACCAGCTGTCGAAAAAATAATGCTTTATTTACAAATTCATCAAAGTACAACCCTTTATTTTGATCACGTATACTGTTTACTTTTATGTCATCTGACTCATCTTTCTTTGTTCTTATATTGGTGATTTTCCTTTTTTCCTAACTCTTAATGTCTTCATATTTAATAGTCATGTCTTTATGGAATTGTATTTACTTCTTCTTGAATATATGCACTGCACACTGTATGTCAATAAATTGTTTCCCCCTGAGGCAGTTGCATTGATTCAGTACAGTAAAACTTTCCCACTAGGCACATAAAAGTAAAGAATTCTGCTATGCCTTTCACTATGTTCACATCCAAAATGCCTTGCATGTAGTTCATCGTCAGTTTTTCCTTGTAGCATATATTTTCTACTGTTATTATAGTTTATTAGCATTTTACAGGGTCATAATGTAACCTTTACATTTTCATTTAACAGTTTTGAATGCGCTTACGGCAAATCTTCAAAACTAAAATGAGCTGCATATTGAAGTAATCAACATGTCTTCTGAAGCAGTGAAAGAGTTAACTGATGGAGAGGAGCTGTTTCTTACAACTTTTATTTTTTACTTGGTAGTGTATATAATCCCCTTGATTCATTTAGTGTAAATATAAAGTGCTAATAAAAACAAGTACATTTTCACTTTTGTGCAGTATCTGAGCTACGCACTTTTAACCCCTTCTCTGCACACAAACTTTTCCAGCCTTTAACCCTTTCCAATCCATAATCCGACATTGACATTTTCCAATTCAGCTCCAAACATTGCTGCCAGTAGGGGCGCCATTTCCAAATCTATTCCGACATGGTCCAAGTCCCTTTAGGTCAAAGTGTCAGACTATGTCCGACACTTTTATCACCACTGGCAACATGCTCCCTTGCTGTGTCACATAATGTATATATTATTTGGGCACATTTGGGTCTAGTCAAGTCATCTTGGCACCTGACTTGGGCACAGCCTTAAAAGTAATGTTACGGTAATTATGGCTATAGCAGTGCAGAGGGAATTTCTCATCAAATCACTGTAATTGGAGTGCTGGCAATAGTTGAACCCCAAATTACATGTCCAAAAGGAGAATTAGGTAATCAGTATTGGGTTGTATTTCTTATATTCCCCAACATTGCTTATCACAGGGAGAGCCATCTCTCGGCTTCTCCCCATGCCCAAATAACCACTGCCAGAACCATACGTACGCATTTACAGTGCTGCCCATAATTATTCATACCCCTGGCAAATTTTGACTTAAAATTACTTTTAATCAACCAGCAAGTAATTTTTTCATGGGAATTGAGATAGGTGTCTCCCAAAAGAAAATAAGATGATGTACAAGAGCCATTATTGTGGGGGGAAAACATTTCTCAGCTTTTATTTACATTTGAGCAAAAAGTGTCCAGTCCAAAGCTATGCATACCCTTCCCAAAGGGAGAAAATCCAAAGTTCTATACCATTCCAAATAGTCCAAGCTGTTCTAAAGCAAATTACCCTGATTACTGGGGAACAGTTGTTTTAATCAACTTAACAGGTGGAAAACAGCAGCTCTCTGCAGTTGGTTTGTGGACAGTCATGGCTAATACAAAGGAGCTCAGTAAAGACCACGAGGCTGCGCATTGTGGCTGCTCACAAGTAGTGTTGGGCGAACAGTGTTCGCCACTGTTCGGGTTCTGCAGAACATCACTCTGTTCGGGTGATGTTCGAGTTCGGCCGAACACCTGACGGTGCTCGGCCAAACCGTTCGGCCACATGGCCGAACTAAGAGCGCATGGCCGAACGTTCCCCGAACGTTCGGCTAGCGCTGTGATTGGCCGAACGGGTCACGTGGTTCGGGCCCGAACGCGCTCTGATTGGCCGAACGGTCACGTGGTTCGGGTAAATAAATACCCGAACCACGTCATATCTCCGCCATTTGTCTGTGGGTTTAGCTTTGGGTAGGCAGGCAGGGTAGTTCGCTCTCCAGCCACGCTAGCCAGGGTCCCCCCCAGTCATTGTGTGTCGCTGCTGGGAACAGTAGTACACCGCTCGCTCAGCCACACTATATATAGCATTGTTTACTGCCACTGTGTACCTCGCTCAGCCACGCTATATATATAGCATTGTGTTTTCTGACACTCTGTGTACACGGCTTAGGCTAGCCTGACTAATATAGCATTGTGTGTACTGCCACTGTGCACCTCGCTCAGCCACGCTATATATAGCATTGTGTGTACTGCCACTGTGCACCTCGCTCAGCCACGCTATATATAGCATTGTGTGTACTGCCACTGTGCACCTCGCTCAGCCACGCTATATATAGCATTGTGTGTACTGCCACTGTGCACCTCGCTCAGCCACGCTATATATATAGCATTGTGTTTTCTGACACTCTGTGTACACGGCTTAGCCTGACTAATATAGCATTGTGTGTACTGCCACTGTGCACCTCGCTCAGCCACGCTATATATAGCATTGTGTGTACTGCCACTGTGCACCTCGCTCAGCCACGCTATATATAGCATTGTGTGTACTGCCACTGTGCACCTCGCTCAGCCACGCTATATATAGCATTGTGTTTTCTGACACTCTGTGTACACGGCTTAGCCTGACTAATATAGCATTGTGTGTACTGCCACTGTGCACCTCGCTCAGCCACGCTATATATAGCATTGTGTTTTCTGACACTCTGTGTACACGGCTTAGCCTGGCTCTATAGCATTGTGTGTACTGCCACTGTGCACCTCGCTCAGCCACGCTATATATAGCATTGTGTTTACTGCCACTCTGTGTACACCGCTCAGCCAGACTATATACCGTTGTTTACTGACACTCTGTGTACACCGCTCAGCCAGACTATATACCATTGTTTACTGACACTCTGTGTACACGGCTCAGCCTGACTATAAAGCATTGTGTGTACTGCCACTGTGCACCTCGCTCAGCCACGCTATATATAGCATTGTGTTTTCTGACACTCTGTGTACACGGCTTAGCCTGGCTATATAGCATTGTGTGTACTGCCACTGTGCACCTCGCTCAGCCACGCTATATATAGCATTGTGTTTACTGCCACTCTGTGTACACCGCTCAGCCAGACTATATACCGTTGTTTACTGACACTCTGTGTACACGGCTCAGCCTGACTATAAATCATTGTGTGTACTGCCACTGTGCACCTCGCTCAGCCACGCTATATATAGCATTGTGTGTACTGCCACTGTGCACCTCGCTCAGCCACGCTATATATAGCATTGTGTTTTCTGACACTCTGTGTACACGGCTTAGCCTGACTAATATAGCATTGTGTGTACTGCCACTGTGCACCTCGCTCAGCCACGCTATATATAGCATTGTGTTTTCTGACACTCTGTGTACACGGCTTAGCCTGGCTCTATAGCATTGTGTGTACTGCCACTGTGCACCTCGCTCAGCCACGCTATATATAGCATTGTGTTTACTGCCACTCTGTGTACACCGCTCAGCCAGAATATATACCGTTGTTTACTGACACTCTGTGTACACCGCTCAGCCAGACTATATACCATTGTTTACTGACACTCTGTGTACACGGCTCAGCCTGACTATAAAGCATTGTGTGTACTGCCACTGTGCACCTCGCTCAGCCACGCTATATATAGCATTGTGTTTTCTGACACTCTGTGTACACGGCTTAGCCTGGCTATATAGCATTGTGTGTACTGCCACTGTGCACCTCGCTCAGCCACGCTATATATAGCATTGTGTTTACTGCCACTCTGTGTACACGGCTTAGCCTGGCTATATAGCATTGTGTGTACTGCCACTGTGCACCCTGCTCAGCCACGCTATATATAGCATTGTGTTTACTGCCACTCTGTGTACACCGCTCAGCCAGACTATATACCGTTGTTTACTGACACTCTGTGTACACCGCGCAGCCAGACTATATACCATTGTTTACTGACACTCTGTGTACACGGCTCAGCCTGACTATAAATCATTGTGTGTACTGCCACTGTGCACCTCGCTCAGCCACGCTATATATAGCATTGTGTGTACTGCCACTGTGCACCTCGCTCAGCCACGCTATATATAGCATTGTGTTTTCTGACACTCTGTGTACACGGCTTAGCCTGACTAATATAGCATTGTGTGTACTGCCACTGTGCACCTCGCTCAGCCACGCTATATATAGCATTGTGTTTTCTGACACTCTGTGTACACGGCTTAGCCTGGCTCTATAGCATTGTGTGTACTGCCACTGTGCACCTCGCTCAGCCACGCTATATATAGCATTGTGTTTACTGCCACTCTGTGTACACCGCTCAGCCAGACTATATACCGTTGTTTACTGACACTCTGTGTACACCGCTCAGCCAGACTATATACCATTGTTTACTGACACTCTGTGTACACGGCTCAGCCTGACTATAAAGCATTGTGTGTACTGCCACTGTGCACCTCGCTCAGCCACGCTATATATAGCATTGTGTTTTCTGACACTCTGTGTACACGGCTTAGCCAGACTATATAGCATTGTGTGTACTGCCACTCTGTGTACACCGCTCAGCCAGACTATATAGCATTGTGTTTACTTCCACTCTGTGTCTGCTGGGCCTGGGAACAGTAGTACACCGCTCACCCGCCACTGTATAGCATTGTGCTCTGTGTCGCTGCTGGGAATAGTGGTACTGTATAGCATTTCTGTACTGCCACTGTACTGCTGCCAGTCAGCGTGTACTGTAAGGATAAGTAAAATGAGGAAGAAATCCGGTGAAAGAGGAAGGGGCAAGGGAAGAGGTGTTTCCCCTGACGGTTCACGTACAGGCCACAGGGGAGCACCCAAGAAAACCCACTCAATACCGCCCATGTTGTCCAGGACAACAACCCTCACAAATCCAAAAGAACAGGACCAGATAATTACTTGGATGACCTCTCAAGCGTCCAGCAGTGGGTTAAGCAGCACCAGCACATCACGCACGAGGTCCGAGTCCTCAGCCAGTTACAAGGAGCCAGTGGGCACAAAGCTGACACAACCGGCAGCGACACCACGCACACAACTGCCAGATAACCAGTCCTTTGAATTACCTCAGGACACAATGGGGTATTCGCAGGAGCTATTCCCAGCCCAACAAACTTCCACCTATGAAAGGTCAATGGAGGAACAGCCAGAAATGTTGTGCCCGGATTCACAACCATTAACTGTGGGAAATGCACCGCGCACTGAAATACAAGGCGAGTCCGAGGAGGACTCGGAAACCCAAATCCCAGAGCAAGTTGGGCAGGAGGGGTTGCAATTGCAGGAGGTCGGCCGACAAGATCTGGAAGACGACGTTGGAGTGAGCTGCGCAGAGGTTGTTCTGGGGAGCTCTACTCCACGGCGGCGGCCCCCCACAATGACATATGACGAGTTTGAGGAGATGGAAGAGGAGGGTATGGACAATGTGGACAGAGACCCAGATTTTATTTGTGAACGAGAACATCGCCGTCGTAGCAGCAGCACAGATGAGTCTGTTGAAGAACCCACTGCTGCACGAGTTCGCCTTGTGCCACAAGGTAGGCGGCGCGCAATTTCAGGCACCACAAGCGTGGAAGTTAGAGTGAGAGGCAAAAGAGGAGGAAACAGAAATCGCCAGCAAGGAGGCAGGTGCTCCAAAGTCTGGGCTTTCTTTGAAGACTGCACTGAGGATGTTACCATGGCGATTTGCAAGGTGTGCAAGACTCGCCTGAGCAGGGGGAAAAGTATTAACAACCTCTCCACCACCAGCATGAGCCGCCACATGCTATCCAAACATCCCACTCTGTGGGCAAACGCGGCAGGACAGGGTACCAGCAACACTGCCTCCCTTGGGTTCACCAGACTCACCACCAGACCCGCCTCAGCAGCAGCAGTAGCCCAGCCATTGCGTGGTTCACAACATTCACAAACATCAGACGACGCTGACACTGTCACTTTCCGGAGTAGTGCTCTTGAGGTCTCCCAGTGTTCATCAAACACAACAACCAACAGCCCTTCCGTGTGCAGCGCTACGGTTCAGTTGTCTGTGTCGGAGATGTTTGAGCGCAAGAGGAAATTGCCAGCAAATGACCCCCGGGCCGTGGCAGTAACAGCCAGCATAGCCAAGCTTCTGGCCTGCGAAATGCTGCCATATCGAGTGGTGGAGACAAACAGCTTCAAGGGCATGATGTCAGTGGCCATGTCACGTTACGTGGTTCCCAGCCGCTACCACTTTGCGCGCTCTGCAGTGCCTGAGTTGCATGAGCACGTGGTCAGCAAAATAACCCGAAGCTTGAAGAATGCCGTTGCCTGCAAGGTTCACCTCACCACTGACACTTGGACGAGTGCGTTCGGCCAGGGTCGATACATCTCCCTTACCGCGCACTGGGTGAACCTTGTGGAGCCTGGCAGCGATTCCTCACCTGCTACGGCGCGGGTGTTGCCCACGCCGCAAACAGCTGCACCGCCGTCCCTCCCACTGGATAACAACAGCAGCACCTACCTCTCTGACTCCTTCTCCTCCAACGCATCTCAAAGCTGTACCTCATCCGGAAACGCTAACCCAGCAGCAGTAGGATCGTGGAAGCAGTGCAGCACAGCTGTTGGCATGCGTCAGCAAGCGTTGCTGAAGCTGATCTGCCTTGGGGATAAGCAGCACACAGGGGAGGAAATTTGGAAGGGAATAAAGGAACAGACGGATTTGTGGCTGGCACCGCTGGACTTGAAACCGGGCATGGTTGTGTGTGATAATGGGAGTAATCTCATTCGCGCTTTAAGGTTGGCTAAGCTGACACACATCCCTTGCCTGGCGCACGTGATGAACCTAGTAGTTCAGCGGTTCCTGAGGACATACCCAGGCGTGGCCGATCTTCTGTTGAAGGTGCGTCGAGTGGCCAAACATTGTAGAAATTCCAGTACTGCTTCGGGGGCACTCGCCAAGATGCAGGAGCGCTTCAATCTCCCCCACCATCGCTTGCTGTGTGATGTCCCTACGCGCTGGAATTCTACGCTGCACATGCTAGCACGCTTTTGTGAGCAGAAGAGTGCAGTGGTCCAGTACATGACGGCGCAGTACCGAGGCGCATCCGGCCAGCTGCCAAGCTTCTGTGGATCCGATTGGGCCAACATGTTGGACCTCTGCCAAGTCCTCCAAAATTTTGAGCAATCCACGTTGCTTGTGAGCAGTGACAACTCTTCAGTCAGCATTACCATACCACTGCTGTGTTTACTGAAGAGGTCAATGTTGAAAATCAAGGAAACAGCTGTCATGATGCAACTGGGGGAATCTGAAGGAGAAAACGATCAGCGTGATGGTACCAACATCAGGCCATCCGCCTCAGGGAACGCTGGCCCCAGCAGCTATGACGAAGAAGAGGAGGAGGAACAGCTGGAGTTGGAGCAGGAATTTCATGCCACCACTGACGAGGGCCAGAGAGGTGCACGTTGGACTTCCACAATTCAGCGCGAATGGTCAGCAGAAGCAGACCAGGAGGAAGGTGACGACTATGATGCATCACAACAACTATCACAACGCTCACAAGAGGATGATGAGGATTCTGGTAGGACTCTTGCACACATGGCTCAATTCATGCTAGACTGCATTGAACGCGACCCACGCATTGTGCGCATTCTGGACAACACCAATTACTGGGTTTATACCCTTCTGGATCCACGGTACAAACACAATGTTCCAAAACTGCTTGAAGAAAGAGTCAGACAGGTCAAAATGGAAGAATACCAGCAGGCCCTTGTGGAGACTTTAGAGAGGAGATTGACATCCTCCCCCTCCTCTAGCCAGTTGTACGCCGACAGACTGACTTCCGCAAACCCAGGACGACCAGGAGGGCAGCAAACAACGCAAGCCGCAGCTAGTGCCCAAAAGGGAACGGTATCGGCAGTGTCCTTGGAGTGGGAAAATTTTCTGACACCCATGCAGCAGCAGGAACAGGAAGCGTGCAGATCCACCTCCAACACCGATCGCCTGGAGAAGATGGTCAAGGACTACATGTCAGATGACGTAGCTGTGTCGAACAATCCATCTGCACCCTTCAACTATTGGGTATCGAAGCTAGACACCTGGCACGAACTGGCAATGTACGCAATAGAGGTGCTGGCTTGCCCGGCAGCCAGCGTTATGTCGGAACGCTGTTTCAGTGCTGCCGGAGGCATCGTCACAGATCGGCGTATCCGCCTCTCCACAGAAAATGCAGACCGTCTGACTCAAATTAAAATGAATCAATCCTGGATTGGAAACGACTACGCAACACTCCAGGACCCCAACCAAGTAACATGACCAATGAACATCTGGGATGGTGTAGCGTTACCGGTCCCTGTTTATTGAACCTCTCATCTGTATTACATTTATGACTGCATGGCGGCAAAAAGCATTGCTGCTATATCCGCACGCTTTTTGTCCTCATGCAAGGCCTGGGTTGTTGTGTCTCAAAAAGCATGGCCTTCTCCTCCTGCGCCTGCTCCTGTTCCATCACGTGTGCTGCTGCTGCTGCTGGGTTAGCGTTGCCGGTCCCTGTTTATTGAACCACTTATCTTTATTACATTTATGACTGCATGGCGGTACAAAGCATGCTATCCGCACGCTTCTTGTCCTCATGCAAGGCCTGGGTTGTTGTGTCTCACAAAGCGTGGCCTTCTCCTCCTGCGCCTCCTCCTGTTCCATCACGTCTGCTGCTGCTGGGTTAGCGTTGCCGCGTGGTCCCTGTTTATTGAACCACTTATCTTTATTACATTTATGACTGCATGGCGGTACAAAGCATGCTATCCGCACCCTTCTTGTCCTCATGCAAGGCCTGGGTTGTTGTGTCTCACAAAGCGTGGCCTTCTCCTCCTGCGCCTCCTCCTGTTCCATCACGTCTGCTGCTGCTGGGTTAGCGTTGCCGCGTGGTCCCTGTTTATTGAACCACTTATCTTTATTACATTTATGACTGCATGGCGGTACCTCATGCAAGGCCTGGGTTGTTGTGTCTCACAAAGCGTGGCCTTCTCCTCCTGCGCCTCCTCCTGTTCCATCACGTCTGCTGCTGCTGGGTTAGCGTTGCCGCGTGGTCCCTGTTTATTGAACCACTTATCTTTATTACATTTATGACTGCATGGCGGTACCTCATGCAAGGCCTGGGTTGTTGTGTCTCACAAAGCGTGGCCTTCTCCTCCTGCGCCTCCTCCTGTTCCATCACGTCTGCTGCTGCTGGGTTAGCGTTGCCGCGTGGTCCCTGTTTATTGAACCACTTATCTTTATTACATTTATGACTGCATGGCGGTACAAAGCATGCTATCCGCACGCTTCTTGTCCTCATGCAAGGCCTGGGTTGTTGTGTCTCACAAAGCGTGGCCTTCTCCTCCTGCGCCTCCTCCTGTTCCATCACGTCTGCTGCTGCTGGGTTAGCGTTGCCGCGTGGTCCCTGTTTATTGAACCACTTATCTTTATTACATTTATGACTGCATGGCGGTACCTCATGCAAGGCCTGGGTTGTTGTGTCTCACAAAGCGTGGCCTTCTCCTCCTGCGCCTGCTCCTGTTCCATCACGTGTGCTGCTGCTGCTGCTGGGTTAGCGTTGCCGGTCCCTGTTTATGGAACCTCTTATCTTTATTACATTTATGACTGCATGGCGGTACAAAGCATGCTATCCGCACGCTTCTTGTCCTCATGCAAGGCCTGGGTTGTTGTGTCTCACAAAGCGTGGCCTTCTCCTCCTGCGCCTCCTCCTGTTCCATCACGTCTGCTGCTGCTGGGTTAGCGTTGCCGCGTGGTCCCTGTTTATTGAACCACTTATCTTTATTAAATTTATGACTGCATGGCGGTACAAAGCATGCTATCCGCACGCTTCTTGTCCTCATGCAAGGCCTGGGTTGTTGTGTCTCACAAAGCGTGGCCTTCT
Source organism: Hyperolius riggenbachi (assembly GCF_040937935.1). Classification (NCBI taxonomy): domain Eukaryota; kingdom Metazoa; phylum Chordata; class Amphibia; order Anura; family Hyperoliidae; genus Hyperolius; species Hyperolius riggenbachi. The sequence goes on from NC_090651.1 coordinate 133,220,639, forward strand.
CCTCCTGCGCCACCCTCCTCCTGTTCCATCACGTGTGCTGCTGCTGGGTTAGCGTTACCGGTCCTTTTTCCTGGAACCTCTTATATGTATTACATTTATGACTGCATGCCGACAAAAAGCATGTTACCTGTGCAAAGAAAACAGACATTTCCCGCATTTAAAAGACAGTTTTCCCTTTGAAACTTTAAAATCGATTTTCTCAAAAACTATAACCTCTTTTTGCTAAAAAATTTTTTCCTCTTGTACCCACTCCCAAGGTGCACATACCCTGTAAATTTGGGGTATGTAGCATGTAAGGAGGCTTTACAAAGCACAAAAGTTCGGGTCCCCATTGACTTCCATTATGTTCGGAGTTCGGGTCGAACACCCGAACATCGCGGCCATGTTCGGCCTGTTCGGCCCGAACCCGAACATCTAGATGTTCGCCCAACACTACTCACAAGCCAGGAAGGCCATTTCTAAATGTTTTCAAGTTCCAGTGGCTACAGTGCAAAGTATTATTAAAAAGTACAAGATGTCCCGCACTGTGGAAAATCTTGGAGGACGTGGACGGAAGCTAAAAGTGACACCTGTGCTGGCCAGGAGGATAGAGAGCGAGGTGAAAAAGACCACCATAAAGAGAAATAGGAATCCCCCTTGATACCACACAGCTCGCAACCCTCCTAGACAATGTTCATTCCTCGTCAATTAGCACTCGTACACAAGAAAGTAACTACAAAATTCTATCCAGGTGGTATATGACGCCAGATAGGTTGGCGGTAATAGATAGAACAAGAAATGATAACTGCTGGAGAGGATGTGGTAATAGGGGCATTCTATTACATCTGCTTTGGAACTGCCCCAAATTGGTAAACTATTGGGATGAGGTGCTCCAGATAATAGAGAAAATAACATGTCGCAAGATAGAAGACAACCCATGGGTAGTCCTTCTACATTTATCTAAAAGTCAATCATATAAGAAAACAGTGGTCCCACATATGCTTGATGCGGCCAAAGGGCTAATACCTTTACACTGGAAATCTCGTTATATCCCCACTATAAAAGATTGGTTTCAAAGATTAAACTATATACAGATGATAGAAGAAATCGTCCTAACAAGTAGCGACAAATATAAGAAATATTATCAAACCTGGGCTCTGTGGATTGACTATAAAGATTCAATAGAATACAAGAATTATATGCGTTAAGGTATATATGGGTATAGGTTAGAGGCAAGGGTAGGTGGTAACAGTAAATTCGGGCGCCTGAGGCTAGTGGACAAATCGGGCGCCGCCATTCACTCCTATAATAAATATCGTTTAATGGGCGCCCGATAGGAAAAAAGGGCGCCGGTGAAAAATAACGTTTTAAAAGCGGCGCCCGGAGACTTAATGTTTTATTACTGCTTCTCATGATTACACATTATTTAATGATTTATACATTTTTAAATATTATTTTTAAACGAAAAACAGTACAATATTTTTTTTCAAACATTATTTTTAAACGAAAAACAGTACATTTTTTTTTTTACATTATTTTTAAACGAAAAAACCAACAGGGGGGTCTTAGGTTTAGGCACCAACAGGGGGGTCTTAGGTTTAGGCACCAACAGGGGGGGTCTTAGGTTTAGGCACCAACAGGGGGTCTTAGGTTTAGGCACCAACAGGGGGTCTTAGGTTTAGGCACCAAAAGGGGGGTCTTAGGTTTAGGCACCAAAAGGGGGGTCTTAGGTTTAGGCACCAACAGGGGGGTCTTAGGTTTAGGCACCAACAGGGGGGTCTTAGGTTTAGGCACCAACAGGGGGGTCTTAGGTTTAGGCACCAACAGGGGGGTCTTAGGTTTAGGCACTAACATGGGGGTCTAGGGGTTAGGGGTAGGTACAGGGAGGGTTACTTAGTAATTTTTTTTTTTTAACGTTATTATACGTTTCAGTATTTAAACGAAAGATTAACGTTTTTACAATTGCCGATTTAATGCACATTATTTAATGATTTATAACTTTAAAAAACATTAATTTTAAACGAAATACAGTACAATACATTTTTAAACGTTATCCATGCTTATCGTTAAAAACCCGGCGCCCTTTTTTCCCAGCGCCCCTTTTTAACGTACGCAGGGTAGGTACCTTTAAATGCTAAATGCTATATGCTAAATGTTAAAAAGAGTCACCAGACACACTGAGCATAATCTTACGGCCCGTGATCCTGGGGGGAGGGAGAGTGTGTGTGTGTGGGGGGGGGGGGGGGGGGAGGATTAAGTCGTTCTAGATCTAAGTGACTTTTTCTTGAACATGTTAAAATAAAGGGAAACTGGGCTTATTAAGACTTAGAATTGGGTCAAGAACTATGAATATGTATTATCAATGGGACTATTCCTTGTTAAATATTCTGTAATGAAAGCATCTATACGGAAAATGTAGCATGTAAAAGGAAGAGTATACCATGACATGCATATATGCTGAAATGTTTTCTTGAAAAATGAAAATAAAAATTATGTTAAAAAAAAATTACAAGAAAAGACCACCATGGCCATCCTGGTGAATCTGGGCTCTGCTGGTGGCAATGTCTCAAGGCAGTCAATCCAACGGACACTGCACACTGCTTGGTTCCAAGGATGCAGACCAAGAAGGACACACCACTTCTCCAGATAAGGCACACAAAAGCTTGCTTGGCTGTTGCAAATGCTCTGGACAAAGAAGAAGACTTCTAGTCTTCTGTGTTATGGTCAGATGAAACAAAAATTGAATTGTTTGGTCACAATGATGTTTCCTTCATTTGGCATAAAAAGGGAAAAGCCTTAAATCCAAAGAACACCATCCCCACTGTCAAACATGGAAACCTAATGGTTTTGGGGGTATTTTTCAGCCAATGGATCAGGGAACCTAATCATAATGAACGGCACCATGAAAAAAGAGCAATACATGAGGATTCTCAACATCAGGCAGTCTGCAGAGAAACTTGGGCTTGGGCACCAGTGGACACTTCAACATGACAATGACCCAAAACACATAGCAAAAGTTGTGAAGAAATGGTTAACAGTAATGTTTTGGAGTGGCCATCGCCATGCCACAGTCCTGACTTGAACCTAATTGAGAATCTGTGGAGGGAACTAAAGATCAGGGTAATGTCAAGAAGACCCTCCAACCTGAAAGATTTGGAGCTCATTGCTAAAGATAAACGGAAAGAAATACCCGTGGAGACATGCAAAAAGCTGGTCTGCAATTATAGGAAGTGTTTGATTGCTGTAATAGTCAATAAGGGCTTTTTTATTGATTATTAAGAAGGGCATGAATAATTTTGGACTGGACACTTTTTGCTCAAATGTAAATAAAAGCTGAGAAATGTTTTTTTCCCCACAATAATGCCTCTTGTACATCGTCTTATTATCTTTTGTCAGTCACCTATGTCATTTCCTGTCAAAAAATTAATTGCTGGTTTAATAAAAGTGACTCAAAGTAAACATTTGACAGGGGTATGAATAATTATGGGCAGCACTGTAAGTTGCCTGCTGCACTATCTAGTCTGGCACAACATCAGGCTATTGGATCAAAGTGTCCAAATGACAGGTCGATCCCATAGTGTGCCTCGTATTAATGTAATTACCCTGGTGTGCATGAAATGGAGGGTGGAAGCCAGCCCTGCCCACTAGTGTGAGGGTGTAGAGACCCAACCAGATCCCAGTTGCTCAGTACATAGCGATCACCGACACCCCTCCCACAAATCAAAAAAAAGTAAGTCCTGGGGGGGGGGGGGGGATATGGGTGATCGCAAAAAAGGATTAGAAAGGGTTAACCTCTTCTTTGCATTCATTATTTGCTACCACATTGAACTAGATTTTAACCTCTTCTCTGCACATGACATAACCTTTTGTCTGCCTGCGCAGCCACAGCAAAATTGTATGTAATCCTATGGTGCCCACATATATTTTCACAACACTATATGTGGTGGTTCTTCAGATTCAACACATTTCACCTGGCAGCTTCGGCTCCTGATGTAAATTGCTGGCTCTGTTTCATCTCTACTAGACTTAATTGTAATTACAGCTGGCGAGATACAAAGGGCCCCATAAACTGCATGTTCTGTTTTCTCTTCAAAGGGAACATCAGGGAACAAACTGAAGGACAAAAACAAGAGGAATCTGTGGGGCCTGGGAGATCATATCTCACAGAATATGTCACTGAGCTGCAGACAGACATAATGACAGAGACAGAAGCACCAGGAGGAAACGAAGCAAGGAAGCCTGGTGTTTTGTGCTGCGGCTTTAACTTAAATCTGTAGGGAGTTGCTTGCAAAGTTTTGAGACATATTAAACAAAGGGCTGTGACTATGTCCTACAGTGCAGTGACCAGACGTCCCAGTTTACCTGAAACAGGTCCCAGAATTTGTGCCAGAAGGCACAAACATGTCCCAGCTAATGTCCCATGCTCTGTGCCCGCCTCCTGAAATCATAAGCCCACCCACAGATAAAAAAACATAGCTGGGAGGGGGAAGCAAGGGGCTCAGATTACCCATCTTTCTTCGTTTGTGTTCCCCACTAAGCTGTAACTGGACAGCGCACGTAAATTTGTGATGGTGGACTCACAATGCTTAATTACATGTGGGGGAGATTATAACTAATTATATTTTGGGTTGAGGGGAAACAATGCTGAAAGTGAACCTGTAAGGAGAAATTAGGTAAAAGTTACTTACCTCAGTAGAGGAAAGCCTCTGGATAATCCAGATGCATTCAGAATCATTCTTCAGCCTACCATTCCTGCACAAGGGCCCTCTTAACATATCTGACAAGCGCTTGTCATATTTGTTCTTGTGGCCGCACTCCTGTCCGCGTACAAGTGCTGATGTACCACACTTGAGCAAGTACCGTCCGCACCTATGCCATAGCATGAAGCCGCTCATGCATGACCAGCTTTGTGGTACTGTGGAGGTGCGAATACTGGGCATGCCGATAATGTCTCAAAGAATTATTTGGTAATGTTTTATTTATTGTGCGGTGAATTAATTAGGATGGCTCTAATGCTGCTCTGTAAAAATATGTATCAGCAGCAGATCTTTTCCTGCCGTATATTTTTCAATTTTAATTTGTGGTGCTGGTATGTACTGTAATACAAGATCACTCTATTCCTTCTCCCCCCTCCCCACCCCATCCCGGGTTAGGCCAAGAAAAATCTGGTCACTGTACCTATAGGGTCTGTGCTGTCAACACGTCAACACATTTCTTCCAGTTCTTCAAATAAATGTGCCTTTTTTGCATGTATGAGAGATATAAGTGCCATGCATGCAACAGTAAGACTTCAAAGTATTTCTAACATGCTGTGCAAAGTCACTTCAGCCTGTGATTTCTTACAATTTCTTTGTTTGCAAAAGGAGGCATTCATTTATCTTGCATTGCTTTAACATGGACAGATAGTGTACAGATCTTGATTAATGTTAATGTGGACTTATAAATAATAAGTGGTTTTGTTCTGGAGAAAGGCATTCCTTCATTTTATGACACTTTTGTATTACATAGGTTCGGTGGCAAATCAAATCAAGTTATAAATCAAAGTGTATTAGTCACAGACCTATATACCTTACGTGGGGTAATAATTAGTCAGAAGAGTCAAGCACTGCTAGGGTAAAAGTCTGGGACATCCAAACATTACACTGTCAAGTCACTGGTGCAGATTTTAATGGCAGCATTCCTATGAGACATCCTGACATTAGTTTGCTTGGTATATAGAGAGTTTACTATAAGGTCTTATCACAAAAGTTGTATTTGAGTGGATAAACGATGATGAAATGTAATTTATTGTTATTATTTTTGATTTATTGGGGTACATAATAATAAAGACAAAGGCATACACAAAATATCGACATTGGTACATAATACAGAATTGGTAGACACAGTAATTACAGTGACAAATGTAACATGATGATTAAAATGGATAGCACATTCCAAGTCACAAATAGGTGAGAGAGTCCTGCCCTCGCCAGCTTACAATCTAAAGGAATACAAAGTTTCATTAAAAAAATATATATATATTATACACATATATCAATAATGCATAAGACTGAAAGAGACACTGAAGCGAAAATAAACGTATGATATAATTATTTGTATGTGTAGCACAGCTAAGAAATAAAACATTAGGAGCAGAGACATACGTCTAATATTGTTTCCAGTACAGGAATAGTTACAAAACTCCAGTTGTTACCTATGCAAAAAAGCCATTGAGCTCCACGACTTTCAAAGTCGCAAAGAGCTCTGTCTTCTGAGGCTTGTTATCTCAACTGTCAGTCACTGTATTTTCTTTTTCTCTGCAGAGGACAGGTCAATAGTTTACTGGCCTGCTCTGTAAAATCATTTAGAATGCTGAGTAGTGTGTAAACTGCAAATATTAGAGAATGATGCAATGTTATAAAAAACACTATATAACTGAAAATAAAAATATGAAATTATTTTCTTTGCTACTAATGTTCTAGTAAATATCCGTACTACACAATCAATTCATTATATCATATTTTTTTTCACTTTAATGTCTCTTTAAATTGTATTGAAACTGATCTTTCTGTTCCAGTTTTTATTCAGTTATGAATTGACTAAACTTACTGTAAAGTCAGATTACACTTTCTTGTACACATAAAATATGTACTCCCTTTATGGTACAATGCCCAGAAGTTTGCTTTTTGCTTCCTTAGACCTATTCCCTTATGCCACCCTCACACCTTCCATGTGTTTCCATATTTTCATAAAAGCTGGGATGCTGTAAAAAATGTACATAAAAACATAATGTAATCATTTATTAATACTTGAAAACTTGTATTTAACTGAAAATAGTACAAAGACAACATATCAGATGTTAACACTGAAAAGGTGTGAAAAAGTGTATTGTTTAATGAAAAATATATGTTCAACACATTTAAAGATGTTGTGATAGGAGCAACAAATAATTGGGAATGTTATGTAATGCTAAAACATAAGATAATTAATATAAAACAACAAGCAACATTTGTAAAGCGCATTTCTCCAGTAGGACTCAAAGTGAAAAAAACAAAAACTTGCTGGATTCATTGGTAACAGGTCAGTAACATGACTTGGTATAAGATGAGCATCTCAGAGAGCTGAGGAGGGATACATCACTCTGTGGAACACTGCACAAGAAAGACATGCAATATTTAGCAGCAATACGTAATCTATTTCATATTTTGGTATATTCTACACATTGAACTGAGCTGATAATGCACTCCATCACTTTTACCTCATTTTATCTAACATGACATGCGACATGAGGACATACACAAGTGCACTGTATTTAAAGTCCCACTTCGAATTACCATATTCTGTATAATTGAGTATAAACTGAGATTATTTATAATTATTTTAAAAAAAGGTCAGTAGTTCCAGATTTGTCTCGGTAGAAGCTGTAAAACATAAACAAAAGTCATTCACCCAAGACAATAAAACATAAACATAAAAAAATGTAGGATTTGGACTTGTTGTTTTTATTATCTTTTTAACGTTAGGCTTGCTTTAAATAAGGGCCTTTATGGTGTCTGTTAAGAACCATTGAATGCATTGCTTTGGTAGTAGCACTGTAGACCAAACTGTTGAATTTTTCCATGCTACCAGCAGATGAATGTCTTTTATCTTCATCTGGCCTGCAGTTCCTTGCTTTACCCATGGCCATTTTTTCTACCAGTAGCCTGCAGCCCTGTCATCAGCAGACATACTTGGCTATCTCTCCCTGATGTGGTTTTCACTGTGTCTTTGTAAATGTTCATGACCCATTATACAAATTCCTGGTACTGATCTTCTTGGTCTTGCCTGTTGATTTTGTGCTGTATCTGGTTGTGTCAGCTCGGTTTTGACAAGGCATTCTTGACTTTGTTTATTGCTTTCTATTGGAGTACTACATACCTAGCTGTATATACAGGGGTTGGACAAAATAATGAAAACACCTTGAAAATCAACAAAATATATTTTAATATGGTGTAGGTCCACCTTTTGCGGCAATTACAGCCTCAGTTCTCCAAGGTATTGATTCATACAAATTGTGAATTATATCCAAAGGAATTTTAGCCCATTCTTCAGTTAAAACACCCTCCAGTTCTTTTAGAGACTATGGCGGCGAAAATCGACTTCCTACTTGAATCTCTAAAAACGACAATAAATGCTCAATAATGTTGAGGTCTGGGGATTGTGGTGGCCAGATGAGATGCTCAACTTCATTAGAATGTTCCTCGTGCCATTCTTTAACAATTCTAGCTGTATGGATTGGGGCATTATCATCTTGAAAGATGGCATTCCCCTCCGGAAACAGTTCTTGAACCATAGGATGAACTTGGTCGCCCAAAATTCCTAAATAGTCTCGGCTGTTAAAGGGAAGATCTGTTAAAATACTAATCCACTTACCTGGGGGCTTCCTCCAGCCCGTGGCAGGCAGGACGTTCCATCGATGCTGATCCGGAGGCTCCCGGTCTTCTCCGGTGGCTCACCCGACCTGGCCAGGCCGGCTTCCTTGCACTCCAACGTGCGTCTCACGCGGTCACACTAATGTCATCGGACGTCCTATGGACTGTACTGCATAGGCGCAGAACTACTGCGCCTGCGCAGTACAGCCTGGAGGACGTCCGATGACGTCAGCGCGACCGCAGGAGATGCACGTTGGTGCGCACAAGAGCCTGACCTGGAACCCGGCCTGGCCAGGTCGGGTGAGCCACCGGAGAAGACCGGGAGCCTCCGGAGCGGCGTCGAGGGCACGTCCTGCCTGCCACGGGCTGGAGAAAGCCCCAGGTAAGTGGATTAGAATTTTTATTTCTCCGTGAACCCTCCCTTTAATTCTTCCATGAAGGGAAATCATTAGCCTGGCAGATTTCCAAGAAATAGCACCCCAGATAATCACAGAACCCCCAACATGTTTTACGGTTGTGAGAAGGCAGTCTGGATGAAATGCTTCTTTCGGCTGTCTCCAAATGTACACTCGGAAATAAGGTAAACGATAATTTATCAGAGAAAATCACATTTTTCCACTGCTAGAGGGACCAATTCTGATGGTTTCTACACCACCCTAAATGCTTTGAAACATCTGTCTTTGAGAGCAGAGGTTTTCTTATTGCAGTTCTTCAGTGGAATCCAGATTTGTGCAGCTCCTGATAAACAGTATTTGTGGAAACTGGGTTCTGTAGGTGTTCATTCAGCTCTGCAGTGATTCTAGGAGCCGTGGTCTTGCAAGCTTTTTTAACAATTCGATTTAGAGTCCGATGGTCACTCTCAGACAACTTCGACTTTTGCCACAACTGTGCTTTGCTGAGGAAGTTTTTCCTTCTCTTTCAAAGGCAGTCATTACTTTTGAGATAGTACCTCTTGAAATGCCAAGCATTCGGGCAGTTTTTGTTACAGTAGCACCTGCCATACGAGCACCAACAATTTGGCCTCTTTGAAAGTCTGAAAGATCTGCCATTTTTATAAATTATAACCAGCTTTTGTTTAAATATCTGTAAAAAAAACAATTATTTTAATTAAACATATCAAATAACAAAAATAATAAAAACATTTAACATATGTCAAGTTTTGATTGCTTAAAACATGTTCAGAGATTATGATGCCAAAATGTTAGGTATTTCCATTATTGTGTCCATCCCCTGTACATGTATATGTTCTTGTTTAAGTTATTATTATTTATATACCGCCTCTCCCCGAAAATAGGACAGTGCCATATATTAATTTTTGCTCCAAAAAGTGTCAAAATATCTTTGATAACGTAAAGTCTGTACATACAAACGAAATAATATGACAACTATAACGTTGCAAGCTTCTAAAATAACATACTTCAAAAGCTTTAATGTTCTAATGTTGTTAAAGATATTTATTGGGTGCCCTTTTTTCTGCATTTTTAGCCGTATTAACGATAATTGCATTAGAGTTTATAGTGGTGCCCTTTTCATCCACTATTTCATAGCATACATCCCATTGTATCAAGCTTTAAAACTCTGGCTACTTCTGTTAGTAACCAAATGAAATGGCTGAGTTTAGTATGCACAAACACAAAGGTAAACAAGCTGAAATAATGTTGATCTTAAGTTTTTTTTAATGTTTTTAAACACTACAGTACTTTGATGTATTCACCACCAACAGCTAATTACAAAATACCCCGTTTTGCACAGGTCGTATAACACACCATCTCAGTTTCCGAAAGTAACATAAGCAAAGTTACAGTGAGATGGCCAATTAATAAGAGGGTTCAGTAACTGGATAATATTATTTTCCATACGTGTTTCCTCCTAGCCTTTTCTCTATCACAGCCTGGAACATCTAATTGGCAGTGAAAGCAGCCAAGATCACAGCACAGACTGCAGGTTCAATGTATAAAGGGAGCTGGGTAGAAGAAATTGGACATCTGGGATTTTTTACAAACTGGTACACAGATGGGAAGCAGAATGGCAGTTAATGCTGAATCTCTAGGTTACCCACTGAACTGTGGGTGGGAAGCTGGCTGACTATGAGCACCAGACAACCCGTGCACGTCATCATTCATTTTTATCCTTTATTTATAAGGATCCAACATGTTGTACCACACTGTATAATTCCTCCTCTCTCATTTCAGAAAAGCCAACTGTATTTACACTTTAATCAAGATGGATGAGACCTAGCTGGGGAAAATAGTCTAAAAGAACGTCTAGACACCACTGAACAATATTATTACATTTTAGGGGCAAAAAATGGTCATAAAATTCCATAAAATGAAATTTGAAAATATATAAGAAGAAAAATGTGAGTTGATTTTATTGTGTTTTTTTTGGGTCTGACGCTTTGTTGGAAAGATTTAATTGCCACAATAAAATGTATTGGCATCATTAACGGAAACGTTAGACACTAGAAACATGCTAGAAAAAAGTACCAAGACGCTAAGGATTAATAAAGATCTAAACGATGTAAATGAAAACATGTTTTTCTTTCCATTTTTAGGCCTTGTGCACAGGACATGCAGAATGTTTATTGGATCTGTCATACAGAAGGAAGTGCAAAGCCGGGTAGTGTGCAACAGATCTACTAATACAGTCATGATTAGGAATGATCAATGGCATGGTAATAATTCAGGCTCGCATACAGATATAATGCAAATTGTGTGCAGTTTAGAACTGGGCCAATGAAAATTCCAACCTGCATACAATCTGAAAAAAACAGCATGCAAAACAGCATTATTGCTATCTCTGCTCACTATGCCTGACTATCTCCCTCTGCTGAACAGAAACAGCAGTGCAGCGAAATAAAATCCAGACCACCATTGAACTTCAGATGGGCTTTTTATATAGCGTTGACATCTTCCACAACCCTTTACAGGGTATATAGTCTTGTCACTAACTTGTCACTACAATTGGTCATATGTCCATCGTATCATCATCATCTACTGATGATGCAAGTTTTCAAAAGTCTGGAAGGAGACAAGCGACACCTCATATTCTTGTTCATATCACTGGCTAGTATAAAAGCGCTATTTTAATTTGGGGTACCTATAACTCTGGGCCCCGTATGTAAGTACTATTTTTATGTCTTTTATTATTTTATGGTTCATTTATCCTTAATAATAATAATCTGAATAATAATAATCTGAACATTTGTATAGCGCTTTTCTCCTGTCGGACTCAAAGCGCTCAAAAGCTGCAGCCACTGGGATGCGCTCAAGAGTCCACCCTGCAGTGTTAGGGAGTCTTGCCTTGAACTCCTTACTGAATAGATACTTGACCTAGCCAGGATTTGAACCCTGGTCTCCCATGTCAAGGGCAGAGCCCTTAACCAGTACACTATCCAGCCACCAAGTGGTCTACACTGCTGTTTTTTATCCTTGATCTTATACCGATGTTATCTGAAGGACAACTTTTCGCAGTAAAGATGGGAAGCGTTCTGTGACCACTGGGAGCTTCATGCTATGCACACAACCTTATAATGTGGGTTGTTATTGGCTGGTAAGCCTTTTTCCTTTTGGATTCTGGGACTCACTTTTATTGGCCGGATACCTCAGATGTGAAGCACGGTGGAACTGTCTCATATACCTTCTTGTGGCCTGCGCTCATTCAGTTACATAGGTCTATCGTAGTCTAGTGCCAATTTTAGGGGGAAGCCAGTTAATTTATCTGTATGTCCTCGGAAAGGTCCCACACCAATAAACTCTGATACCTTGTTTGAAGATCTACGTGCACCTGCTGCCATACACGACACTCCCCCACGCACCTCTCAGATATACTAAGTATAGTTGAAAGCCATAAGCATCTTTAAAAGTCCCTCCAGGGCTCCTTGATGCCACCATGATCTCCCCAGGGCATTGACGGCCTCCACCTCCTCCTGGGCATCAGAGGTGGACTGGACAAGAACTCTGGGGAAGAGGGGGAGGCTTGGTGACCCCTCTTTTCTAGAGATCCCCCCCCCCATGCCATGGACAATGCAGGCTATTCTCTTGGTTGCTGCGGAACCTTACTGGACAGTTTTGGCAGGACAACCATAATGAAAGAGCCTTAGTTACAATAAGCAACAGAGATTAAAATAAGGCCACAGTGCAGCTCGGGTGATGAGGCTCAGAACTGCTAAAAGCACATGTTTAAAGGTACAGTGGCCATCTTGATTTGACAGTCTACTTAGACTTTGAAAGCTACCATGCTCCTTTTAATCCCGTCTATGTGTAGAGGACCACATCTGCATTTCATGGCTAACTGTCAGGCAGCAGACCATGAGGGCTCCATCCATGTGACTTACAGCCATGATCAAGTCGTGAAACAGAGCAGTACTACTTTAGATGCAGCTGGAATAAAAGTGAAGTTTAAGACTAACAAATCAACGTAAAACAAAAAACAGCCCTCTCTTTCTCAATTTAATTACCATAGACTTAAATAGTTTGAGCCTGTTTAATGTAATGCTAACTTGGAAATTTAGAGGGGAATTCCATAAAGGGGAATTCCATAAATCACTGTTCCCTGCAGTCTGATAATTGTACGATTCATTTGCCTGTGTTGTACTCTTCTAGGGACCAAATGTGTTGAAGCTGGGTTTCTACCAACCTTCCTTTGTTTGTAGATCAAAATGACTAATTTTGCTTACTTTAATTTTTGCGTAATTTTCGCAATAATGATTTGGGGCTTTATTCACTATACCGTGCTAACACATAGCATGGTCACGCTATGCATTTAACGCACAATGTGACGCGTGCACATGTTTACGCACGTAAAGGTTTGTGCTCGCTAACAAAGGTCTTCATGTGTTAACTGCCGCTTTAACATGTGAAGACCTTTGTTAGCACGCAATCGCAAACCTTTACGCATGTAAATATGTGTGCGCTTCACATTGCGTGCTAAACGCATAGCATGACCGTGCTATGTGTTAGTGCAGTATAGTGAATTAAGCCCTTAAAATGCAATCATGATTTTGTGGGTAATCGTCATTTTGCTTAATTTTTACAAACGCCATTTCGGGCTTGCATGGGAGAACACACTTTTTGCCTATGTGTGCATGAGAAATCTCATTTTTCACATAAATGCACTGAAGTCTATGGGTTTGAGAAAACACATTGTTTTCGAGAAATAACATATCATAATTATGATGACATGTGAAATAAATTAATTGTTTAAAATGTCACATTAGGTTTTCACCTGGTAATTGTGGATTTTTGCAGGGAAATTACTACTAGGCAATTCTAGCTCATTACTACTGTACAACTACTTTGGAAAGTATCCCAGAAGATAATGATTTTGACTAATTCAAATGTACCGCCATTGTATTACATGCGGCTTATGGAGATTTTTGCAGGGTTATATAATTGGCTAGGAAATCCTATATAATAATCCTTCTATTAAAATGTACCTAAAGTGACATCGACATTATGAGATAAACATATGTTCATATAACACTAGCCCTAGTAAATTAGTGTCTGAAGTCCCTTTTTCGATTTACTGTACAGCAATAGTTAAAATCTTGAGTTGTTATCTTTGTTGAAGAGCTTGTTAAGCAGCCTGTCAAATTAATTCCATTTCCTGAAAAGTAAATATAAGCTGAAACATTGAGATAAGATTTGTAATGAGGTTTTACTGCAACATAGAAATGAGACTCATTTCTATGTTGCTAATGTTTTATTTTCCTTTGTACTACACATAGCATTGATTATCTCATAAGTTTATTATACCTTCAAGTTCACTTTAAAAACTGTTTCATATTAACAGATACACTAAAGGCATGTTTTATTCAAATACTTCAGGTAAAACAGGGAATTTTGAGATTTGCAAGGTAAAAAAGAACAATGATATTAAGCACAACTTGTACAATAATTACAATGTTTAAAGCTTCAACCATGGTATTATTTAATTTGTTTGTCCTATGAGAACACTTCTCATGTGTCTCATAACAGAAATATCAGTGTGAGTCTGTGTCCGGTGTCGGCAGCACTCTTGGGACACACATTAGAACAAACTGTTTAAAGGGATCCTAATGAGGACAGAATGGATTTGTTCCATGTAGGGAAAATGATCCCACATCTGATCCTGCACCTGGTATTGTGCTATCTGTAAACATCAAATGACATGCATCTATGCATAATAACTTGGATATAACTGACAAGTCAGTATATTTGGGACCCCGCGATATAGGAAGCAACGTTTCAGTGTGGCACACAATAAAATGTATTAATTTATTTATTTTATTTATTGTATTTATAAAGCGCCAACATATTTCCCAGCGCTGCTTTAGGGCCTATTTCCCCTGGGTGCCACATTCATTTCCGAATTGGACACTGCATCTGTGCCACAGCCAAATCCCTATAGCCATGCTGTGCCCGGTTATAGGGATTAGGATGCCCTTTGTGGAAAACTGCTTCCGGCAGCATTTTTTTTTGTCCGCACATGATTCGGGTGAAGCCTATTGATTTCAATAAGCTGCGATTCCGCATCCAAAATGTGGAAAACGGTCGCAATTCACAACAACTGGAAACAGGTCCTACATGCCAAGGGGAACACAACAGCTGTACATGACACACACAAATCCAGCATACAAAATATGATTCTGTAGGCCTTATTTTTGCAGCGTGAACTGTAAAGCATAACCTTATAAATTCATTGGGATAAAAAAAATAGTAATAGTATTTTATGAAAACTAACTGAAATCAAGAAAATGAACATACACACTGGCTTGCAAATGTGAAGCAGTTGATTTTGGGGTAACAGTGCTTGCCGTTTCAGGGGTCCTCATAGTAAATTAGTAAGGACAAAAAAGTTGTCTAAATGGGGCGCCATTCTAAAGGTGGCCACACACCATACAATTTTTTAAATATCTGTTCAATTTAAGAATTGCAATCAATTTGTCTGACTGATTGTAACATTTCAAAAATATGACCAATGTACCACACACGTTTCATTTTTTCCCAATTATGATAAAAATGATTGGAAACTCTGACAAAATAGGGTGTGTATATTAATAAATCTAACACACCATACAATCTTTAGAAAGATTGAAGAAAATATCTGGCATTCCGGATCGATAAAAATCGAAGAAAACGGGAAATCCGATTTCAGATTTTTCAGTCGAATGAAAAAAAAGCTTTCAATTTTTTCGGGAGATATGATCGTTTTTATCGAATTGCCGTAAAATCGGATCATTTTATTGTATCGTGTGTGGCCACCTTAAGACTTTGCACACAATGCCATGAACTAGGCCAATTTTTGCATCAACAGAAGTAAAGAAAACAGCCATACTGATTTCCTTTTAAACAATACCAGTTGCCTGGCAGACCAGCTGATCTATGTAGCTGCAGTAGTGTCTGAATAACCAAGACAGCTTATTTATTCGCAGAGCTGCGCCACTGATTTGGGTGCTGCCATAAGCCATAATATGAATCACGGCTATAGCAGTGCTCAATGACTAATTTGGGCACAAACTCAAATAACAAAAAAACTTGGTAGTTTGCCCACCAGCAACAGCTAGTGCCCAAAATACATGTCCCCCTTGAGTTGCTATCACTCAGATGGGGAATAACATTAACGCCAACCGGGACTTTCAGAAGGCACAGGGTGTATCTTCTTTTAGCTTCACCCTGGGCTGAAATTTGGCCGCAGTAAATTTTAATGTATGCTGAATAACACCAGAAACAAACAACTAACCTTTAGTGATGGGCCGAACCTCCGATTTTAGGTTCGCGAACTTCCGCGGAAGGTTCGGTTCGCGGAAAAGTTCGCGAACCGCAATAGACTTCAATGGGGAGGCGAACTTTGAAAAATAGAAAAAATGATGCTGGCCCCAAAAGTGATGGAAAAGATGTTTCAAGGGGTCTAACACCTGGACGGGGGCATGGAGGAGTGGGATACACGCCAAAAGTCCCGGGGAAAGATCTGGATGTGAAGCAAAACAGCGTTTTACGGGCAGAAATCACATTGAATGCTAAATTGCAGGCCTAACGTGCTTTAAAACGTCTTGCATGTGTATACATCAATCAGGTAGTGTAATTAGAGTACTGCTTCACACTGATGCACCAAACTAACTGTGTAACGCACCGCAAGTTACCAGCTGTTTGTGTAGTGACGGCCATGCTGGACTACTGCGCAACATGGCGAGATTGCTCTTCCTCACTCAGTGATGTCAGGTAATGTGTGACTGCCTTCTCAACTTTCCATGGCATTGTTAAAAAGCTTACGTTTTGTTTTTAAATTACATTTTCTACTTGCTGTGTACTTGTTCAGTACCGCTACAATGAGAATCCTATGGAGGCAGGCAAGTCTGGCATTGTGATCCCGGGTAATGGCCGGGGAATGAGGGATGGAATCCGGTGTGGAGCCTGAGCAACGGCTACCACTACACAGGCAAGGAGGGCAGCAGGCAGGCATGCACGCCCGCCCCGAGGTAGTGATCAAGAATAACAATACAGGAGGACTATCGAGGGCTTGCTGTATTTGAAATGAATGTACTTTAAATCCTATGTGTAGCTATGTGCAGTGAGGTGAGTTCACTCAACCCAAAGGTAGTTACAGTATATATGCAGTGAGGTGAGTTCACTGAACACAACAGGTAGTTACCGTAGATGCAGTCAGCTGAGTTCACTCAACACAAAGGTAGTTATATGCAGTGAGGTGAGTTCACTCAACAGAAAAGGTAGATATGACGTGAGGTGAGTTCACTCAACCCAAAGGTAGCTATATATGCAGTGAGGTGAGTTCACTGAACACAACAGGTAGTTAGATGCAGTCAGCTGAGTTCACTCAACACAAACGTAGTTATATGCAGTGAGGTGAGTTCACTCAACAGAAAAGGTAGATATGCAGTGAGGTGAGTTCACTCAACCCAAAGGTAGTTATATATGCAGTTAGGTGTGTTCACTCAACCCAAAGGTAGTTATATATGCAGTGAGGTGAGTTCACTGAACACAAAGGTAGTTATATGCAGTGAGGCAAGTTCACTCAACACAAAAGGTAGTTATGTGCAGCGAGGTGGGTTCACTCAACACAAACGTAGGTGTATGCAGTGATGAGGTGGGTTAACTAAACACAACAGGTACTATTAGTAGGTAAATGCAGTACTGGGTAGGTAGTACAATGTGCAGCTCCCTGTCACACACACAGGTGTCACTGAATGTGCTGCTGAATGCTGGTGGGCTGCTGGCAGTGGGACACACACATTATGAATTAGCAATGCTGTCTAAGCAACACAAGTGTCTCACACACACAGGTAGTAGTCACTGAATGTGCTGCTGCTGCTGGCAGTGGGACACACATTATGAATTAGCAATGCTGTCTAAGCAACACAAGTGTCTCACACACACAGGTAGTAGTCACTGAATGTGCTGCTGCTGCTGGCAGTGGGACACACAGTATGAATTAGCAATGCTGTCTAAAAAACACAAGTGTCTCACACACACAGGTAGTCACTGAATGTGCTGCTGCTGGCAGTGGGACACACAGTATGAATTAGCAATGCTGTTTAAAAAACACAAGTGTCAGTTTCAAACACAGAAAAAAAAAATTGATCACACGAGCAGGATGAGCTCTGAAAAGAGCTTTTCTGGGGCGCTATTATAGCAATAAGATTCAGCTAAGCAAGCTAAGAAGGCAAGAGCCTGACTAATCTGTCCCTAGGAGAACAAGTCTGCAGCAGCTGTCCCTATTCTGTCTCTAGCAGGCACACGAGTGAGGCTAATGGCCGCCGGAGCCTGCCTTATATAAGGGGGTGGGGGTGGGGCTCCAGGGCTTAGTATAGCCGGATTGGCTACAATGCTCCTGCTGACTGTGATTCAGAGGGTCAAAGTTGACCCTCATAGAGCATTATGGGGCGAATCGAACTTCCGGGAAAGTTCGCCTTCGCCGGCGAAGGCGAACCACCCGATGTTCGCCTGGAACTGTTCGCTGGCGAACTGTTCGGCCCATCTCTACTAATCTTGCCAGATCTGGCATCAATGTCACACCTGATCTGCTGCATGCTTGTTCAGGGTCTATGGCTAAAAGTATTAGAGGCAGAGGATCAGCAGGATAGCCAGGCAACTGGTATTGCTTAAAAGGAAATAAATATGTCAGCCTCCATATCCCTCTCACTTTAGCTGTCCTTTAAAGTGGATCTGAGCTCAGAACTTCTTCTATGCTCTAAAAGATTAGGCACAGTATGAAAACAATCATGGAAAAAATGTATGTGTTACAATTAGTGTTGGGCGAACACCTGGATGTTCGGGTTCACGAACGTTCGCCGAACATGGCCGCGATGTTCAGGTGTTCGTGCCGAACTCCGAACATAATGGAAGTCAATGGGGACCCGACCTTTCGTGCTTTGTAAAGCTTCCTTACATGCTACATACCCCAAATTTGCAGGGTATGTGCACCTTGGGAGTGGGTACAAGAGGAAAAAAAATATTTGAAAAAGAGCTTATAGTTTTTGAGAAAATTGATTGTAAAGTTTCAAAGGAAAAAATGTCTTTTAAATGCGGAAAATGTCATTTTTCTTTGCACAGGTAACATGCTTTTTGTCGCCATGCAGTCAAAAATGTAATACAGATAAGAGGTTCCAGGAAAAGGGACCGGTAACGCTAACCCAGCAGCAGCACACGTGATGGAACAGGAGGAGGGCGGCGCAGAAGGAGAAGGCCACGCTTTGAGACACAACAACCCAGGCCTTGCATGAGGACAAGAAGCGTGCGGATAGCAATGCATTTTGTCGCCATGCAGTCATAAATGTAATACAGATAAGAGGTTCCGTAAAAAGGGACCGGCAGCGCTAACCCAGCAGCAGCACACGTGATGGAACAGGAGGAGGCGCAGGAGGAGAAGGCCACGCTTTCAGGCGCAACCCAGGCCTTGCATGAGGACAAGAAGCGTGCGGATAGCAATGCATTTTGTCGCCATGCAGTCATAAATGTAATACAGATGAGAGGTGCAATAAACAGGGACCGGAAACGCTAACCCATCACAGATGTTCATTGTTCATGTTACTTGGTTGGGGTACGGGAGTGTTGCGTAGTCGTTTCCAATCCAGGATTGATTCATTTTAATTTGAGTCAGACGGTCTGCATTTTCTGTGGAGAGGCGGATACGCCGATCTGTGACGATGCCTCCGGCAGCACTGAAACAGCGTTCCGACATAACGCTGGCTGCCGGGCAAGCCAGCACCTCTATTGCGTACATTGCCAGTTCGTGCCAGGTGTCTAGCTTCGATACCTAATAGTTATAGGGTGCAGATGGATTGTTCAACACAGCTACGCCATCTGACATGTAGTCCTTGACCATCTTCTACAGGTGATCGGTGTTGGAGGTGGATCTGCACGCTTGCTGTTCTGTGGGCTGCTGCATGGGTGTCAGAAAATTTTCCCACTCCAAGGACACTGCCGATACCATTCCCTTTTGGGCACTAGCTGCGGCTTGTGTTGTTTGCTGCCCTCCTGGTCGTCCTGGGTTTGCGGAAGTCAGTCTGTCGGCGTACAACTGGCTAGAGGAGGGGGAGGATGTCAATCTCCTCTCTAAAGTCTCCACAAGGGCCTGCTGGTATTCTTCCATTTTGACCTGTCTGACTCTTTCTTCAAGCAGTTTTGGAACATTGTGTTTGTACCGTGGATCCAGAAGGGTATAAACCCAGTAATTGGTGTTGTCCAGAATGCGCACAATGAGTGGGTCGCGTTCAATGCAGTCTAGCATGAATTGAGCCATGTGTGCCAGAGTCCTGCCAGAATCCTCATCATCCTCTTGTGAGCGTTGTGATAGTTGTGATGCATCATAGTCGTCACCTTCTTCCTGGTCTGCTTCTGCTGACCATTCGCGCTGAATTGTGGAAGTCCAACGTGCACAGCTCTGGCCCTCGTCAGTGGTGGCATGAAATTCCTGCTCCAACTCCAGCTGTTCCTCCTCCTCTTCTTCGTCATAGCTGCTGGGGCCAGCGTTTCCTAAAGCAGATGGCCTGATGTTGGTATCATCACGCTGATCGTTTTCTCCTTTAGATTCCCCCAGTTGCATCATGACAGCTGTTTCCTTGATTTTCAACATTGACTTCTTCAGTAAACACAGCAGTGGTATGGTAATGCTGACTGAAGAGTTGTCACTGCTCACAAGCAACGTGGATTGCTCAAAATTTTGGAGGACTTGGCAGAGGTCCAACATGTTGGCCCAATCGGATCCACAGAAGCTTGGCAGCTGTCCGGATGCGCCTCGGTACTGCGCCGTCATGTACTGGACCACTGCACTCTTCTGCTCGCAAAAGCGGGCTAGCATGTGCAGCGTAGAATTCCAGCGAGTAGGGACATCACACAGCAAGCGATGGTGGGGGAGATTGAAGCGCTCCTGCATCTTGGCGAGTGCCGCCGAAGCAATACTGGAATTTCTACAATGTTTGGCCACTCGTCGCACCTTCAACAGAAGATCGGCCACGCCTGGGTATGTCCTCAGGAACCGCTGAACTACTAGGTTCATCACGTGCGCCAGGCAAGGGATGTGTGTCAGCTTAGCCAACCTTAAAGCGCGAATGAAATCACTCCCATTATCACACACAACCATGCCCGGTTTCAGGTCCAGCGGTGCCAGCCACAAATCTGTCTGTTCCTTTATTCCCCTCCAAATGTCCTCCCCTGTGTGCTGCTTATCCCCAAGGCAGATCAGCTTCAGCAACGCTTGCTGACGCATGCCAACAGCTGTGCTGCACTGCTTCCACGATCCTACTGCTGCTGGGTTAGCGTTTCCGGAAGAGGTACAGCTTTGAGATGCGTTGGAGGAGAAGGAGTCAGAGAGGTAGGTGCTGCTGTTGTTATCCAGTGGGAGGGACGGCGGTGCAGCTGTTTGCGGCGTGGGCAACACCCGCGCCGTAGCAGGTGAGGAATCGCTGCCAGGCTCCACAAGGTTCACCCAGTGCACGGTAAGGGAGATGTATCGACCCTGGCCGAACGCACTCGTCCAGGTGTCAGTGGTGAGGTGAACCTTGCAGGCAACGGCATTCTTCAAGCTTCGGGTTTTTTTGCTGATCACGTGCTCATGCAACTCAGGCACTGCAGAGCGCGCAAAGTGGTAGCGGCTGGGGACCACGTAACGTGGGATGGCCACTGACATCATGCCCTTGAAGCTGTTTGTCTCCACCACTCGATATGGCAGCATTTCGCAGGCCAGAAGCTTGGCTATGCTGGATGTTAGTGCCACGGCCCGGGGGTCATTTGCTGGCAATTTCCTCTTGCGCTCAAACATCTCCGAGACAACTGAACCGTAGGGCTGCACACTGAAGGGCTGTTGGTTGTTGTGTTTGGTGAAGACTGGGAGACCTCAAGAGCACTATTCCGGAAAGTGACAGTGTCAGCGTTGTCTGATGTTTGTGAATGTTGTTGTGAACCATGCAATGGCTGGGCTACTGCTGCTGCTGAGGAGGGTCTGGTGGTGAGTCTGGTGACCCCAAGGGAGGCAGTGTTGCTGGTACCCTGTTCTGCCGCGTTTGCCCACAGAGTGGGATGTTTGGATACCATGTGGCGGGTCATGCTGGTGGTGGACTGGTTGAAGACACAAAAAAACACAGGGACACCAGGAGCCCAGAATGGTGTAATAACGTCTTATCAGTATTGTAGATATGCAAAGAAAAGTATTATACTCACAAGTGTGGGTTGCTATATAAAGAGCAACCACCTTCCGTGCATGTGGAGAAGTACCGTCTCCACTCGGCCTTTTAAGGTCGCTGCTCCTGTTAAAAAAGAGCGCCCTACAGGTAGTAGGGGTGCTCAACCCAGTAGAAATACTGGGGTCACAGATATTGACATATAGCAAGAGGAGGCGCCCATAGAACGTGTATAGATCTGCTCGTAAAATATATCCAATATACAATTTGAATAATTTGAATAATTAGGCAAAGAGGAGATGCTCTTACCTGCTACAACAAATGAGACAATAATATACGATATAGTAATTTATTATGCTAGCACCTTGACAACTCGTTTCGCGATATACAATCGCTTCATCAGGTCATGTAAAGTGCTCTAAAGCTGCAATGCAAAGTCCGGGTGCCATATGGACTTTGCATTGCAGCTTTAGAGCACTTTACATGACCTGATGAAGCGATTGTATATCGCGAAACGCGTTGTCAAGGTGCTAGCATAATAAATTACTATATCGTATATTATTGTCTCATTTGTTGTAGCAGGTAAGAGCATCTCCTCTTTGCCTAATTATTCAAATTGTATATTGGATATATTTTACGAGCAGATCTATACACGTTCTATGGGCGCCTCCTCTTGCTATATGTCATGCTGGTGGTGGAGAGGTTGTTAATATTTTTCCCCCTGCTCAGGCGGGTCTTGCACACCTTGCAAATCACCATGGTACCATCCTCACTGCAGTCTTCAAAAGAAAGGCCAGACTTTGGAGCACCTGCCTTGCTGGCGATTTCTGTTTGCGCCTCTTTTGCGTCTCACTTGAACTTCCACGCTTGCGGTGCCTGAAATTTCGCGCCGCCTACCTTGTGGCACAAGGCGAACTCGTGCAGCAGTGGGTTCTTCAACAGACTCATCTGTGCTGCTACGACGGCGATGTTCTCCTTCACATACAAAATCTGGGTCTGTGTCCACATTGTCCAAACCCTCCTCTTCCATCTCCTCAAACTCGTCATATGTGATTGTGGGCCGCCGTGGAGTAGAGCTCCCCAGAACTACCTCTGCGCAGCTCACTCCAACGTCGTCTTCCAGATCTTCTCGGCCGACCTCCTGCAATTAAAACCCCTCCTGCCCAACTTGCTCTGGGAAATGGGCCTTGCATTTCAGTGCGCGGTGCATTTCCCACAGTAAATGGTTGTGAATCCGGGCACAACATTTCTGGCTGTTCCATTGACCTTTGAAAGGTGGAAGTTTGTTGGGCTGGGAATAGCTCCTGCGAATACCCCATTGTGTCCTGAGGAAATTCTTCGGACTGGTTATTTGGCAGTTATGTGCGTGGTGTCGCTGCCGGTTGTGTCAGCTTTGTGCCCACTGGCTCCTTGTAACTGGCTGAGGACTCGGACCTCGTGCGTGATGTGCTGGTGCTGCTTAACCCACTGCTGGACGCTTGAGAGGTCATCCAATTAATTATCTGGTCCTGTTCTTTTGGATTTGTGAGGGTTGATTTCCTGGACAACATGGGTGGTATTGAGTGGGTTTTTCTTCGGTGCTCCACTGTGGCCTGTACGTGAACCGTCAGGGGAAACACCTCTTCCCTTGCCCCTCCCTCTTTCACAGGATTTCTTCTTCATTTCACTTATCCTTAAAGTACACGCTGACTGGCAGCAGTACAGTGGCAGTACAGAAATGCTATATAGTGGTGGGTGAGCGGTGTACTACTATTCCCAGCAGCGACACAGAGCACAATGCTATACAGTGGTGGGTGAGCGGTGTACTACTATTCCCAGCAGCGACACAGAGCACAATGCTATACAGTGGTGGGTGAGCGGTGTACTACTGTTCCCAGCAGCGACACAGAGCACAATGCTATACAGTGGTGGGTGAGCAGTGTACTACTATTCCCAGCAGCGACACAGAGCACAATGCTATACAGTGGTGGGTGAGCGGTGTACTACTATTCCCAGCAGCGACACAGAACACAATGCTATACAGTGGTGGGTGAGCGGTGTACTACTGTTCCCAGCAGCGACACAGAGCACAATGCTATACAGTGGTGGGTGAGCGGTGTACTACTATTCCCAGCAGCGACACAGAGCACAATGCTATACAGTGGTGGGTGAGCGGTGTACTACTGTTCCCAGCAGCGACACAGAGCACAATGCTATACAGTGGTGGGTGAGCGGTGTACTACTATTCCCAGCAGCGACACAGAGCACAATGCTATACAGTGGTGGGTGAGCGGTGTACTACTATTCCCAGCAGCGACACAGAGCACAATGCTATACAGTGGTGGGTGAGCGGTGTACTACTGTTCCCAGCAGCAACACAGAGCACAATGCTATACAGTGGTGGGTGAGCGGTGTACTACTATTCCCAGCAGCGACACAGAGCACAATGCTATACAGTGGTGGGTGAGCGGTGTACTACTATTCCCAGCAGCGACACAAAGCACAATGCTTTACAGTGGTGGGTGAGCGGTGTACTACTGTTCCCAGCAGCGACACAGAGCACAATGCTATACAGTGGTGGGTGAGCGGTGTACTACTGTTCCCAGCAGCGACACAGAGCACAATGCTATACAGTGGTGGGTGAGCGGTGTACTACTATTCCCAGCAGCGACACAGAGCACAATGCTATACAGTGGTGGGTGAGCGGTGTACTACTGTTCCCAGCAGCGACACAGAGCACAATGCTATACAGTGGTGGGTGAGTGGTGTACTACTATTCCCAGCAGTGACACAGAGCACAATGCTATACAGTGGCGGGTGAGCGGTGTACACAGAGTGGCAGTAAACACAATGCTATATAGTGTGGGTGAGCGGTGTACTACTGTTCCCAGCAGCGACACAATGACTGGGGGGACCCTGGCTAGCCTGGCTGGAGAGAGAACTACCCTGCCTGCCTACCCAAAGCTAAACCCACAGACAAATGGCGGAGAAATGACGTGGATCGGGTATTTATTTACCCGAACCACGTGACCCGTTCGGCCAATCAGAGCGCTTTCGGGTCCGAACCACGTGACCCGTTCGGCCAATCACAGCGCTAGCCGAACGTTCGGGGAACGTTCGGCCATGCGCTCTTAGTTCGGCCATATGGCCGAACGGTTTGGCCGAACACCATCAGGTGTTTGGTCGAACTCGAACATCACCCGAACAGGGTGATGTTCTGCAGAACCCGAACAGTGGCGAACACTGTTCGCCCAACACTAGTTACAATGCACAGAAAACCTCCAAAAAGCCATCAAAATGTACTGGATGAACTCTCAGGGAGCAAAGGAAGAGTTAAAGGGAATCTGAAATGAAAATAAACTTATGATATAAAGATTTGTATGTGTAGTACATTTAAGAAATAAAACATTAGCAGCAGATATATGAGTCTGATTTTGTTCCCAGTACAGGAATAGTTAAAGAGGAGCTGTCAGCCATACTATGCTAGATAAAAAAAACAACATATATAAGTAGATAAATACTAGCTGTACTTACATAACATGTATTGCACGGTCCAAAGGTTGATTTCAGTGAACTTTATAAAATAAAAAAAGGTAAATGGAGAGAATTCTGTTTGCTGGCAGGGGCCATCTTTACTCCCTCCAGCTGAAGCCAATGGTGAGGTCATTTCCTCCCTTACTCCCCCCTCCTCCCCACAGCAATAGCGAGCGTTATATCAGGGCACTCCCGCATCCATGGGAACACCTAAGGAAATGCAGGGAATCCCTAAGGAAATAGTAGCAGGGACGGGGGTTACCGTGGATGCAATGCGGTGGTGGCTGCCACTGCCTACATGAATCGGCAGAGATGCCTGTCAGGCTGGAATGTGGGGAGGGGGCAGACAGGGACAGTCATGGGAGGCAGCCAATGAAAGGAAAAGGAGTGAGAGTGACTGCAGCCAATCAGGCTGAAGTAGCTGTGTCTGTGCAGAAACTCCCCCAGCCTGCACTGCAACTTCTCTTTTGTGGCTGATTACTGCGTACTAAGGACGGAGTAGGGCACATGAGGATTAATCTCTGCAATAAAAAAGTAAGATTGATTTTGAAGTCATGCATTGCCTTTTTGGCATTCCTTTTATATGATCAACAACTAGAAATAGAGAATTGATTTTGTTTCTCATGCCCAACAGTTACTCTTTAACCACTTGAGGACCTAGGGCTTTCTACCCCTTAAAGAGAATCTGTATTGTTAAAATCGCACAAAAGTAAACATACCAGTGCGTTAGGGGACATCTCCTATTACCCTCTGTCACAATTTCGCCGCTCCTCGCCGCATTAAAAGTGGTTAAAAACAGTTTTAAAAAGTTTGTTTATAAACAAACAAAATGGCCACCAAAACAGGAAGTAGGTTGATGTACAGTATGTCCACACATAGAAAATACATTCATACACAAGCAGGCTGTATACACCCTTTCTTTTGAATCTCAAGAGATTATTTGTGTGTTTCTTTCCCCCTGCAGCTATCTTCCACTGAAGTGTCAGGCTGTTTCTTCCTGCAGAGTGCAGACAGCTGTGCCTGTATGTAATTCCTCAGTATGTGAAAGCCCAGCCAGCTCAGAGGAGGATTTATCCAGCTTGTAAAAGATAAGAGAGAAGATGCCCTAATCTAAATAATACACAGGCAGTGTGCAGAGAGGGGCCTGGAGGGGGGAGATGCATCACAGAACCACAACACTGAAGAACTTGGCAGCCTTCCAGACACAGGCCGACAAGTCTGACAAGAGAGAGATAAGTTGATTTATTACAGAGATGGTGATAGTAGAACGTGCTGCAGTAAGCCAGAACACATTAGAATAGCTTTTGGAACTTGTAGGATGATAAAAAACAGGATGCAATTTTTGTTACGGAGTCTCTTTAAGGACCGGCCACTTTTTTTCCATTCAGACCACTGCAGCTTTATTGCTCGCTCCCCCAAGGTACACCCCACCCCAAGGTATTCCGTTAGGAGTATGGTGAGTTCATAGAAGATTTTATTTTTTGTCACAAGTTTGCGGAAAATGACACTTTGTGAAAAAACACAATTAAAATCAATTTCCGCTAACTTGTGACAAAAAATAAAATCTTCTATGAACTCACTATACTACTAACGGAATACCTTGGGGTGTCTTCTTTCTAAAATGGGTTCATTTGTGGGGTTCCTATACTGCCCTGGCATTTTAGGGGGCCCTAAACCGTGAGGAGTAGTCTTGAAACGAAATTTCTCAAAATGACCTGTGAAAACCTTAAGGTACTCATTGGACTTTGGACCCTTTAGCGCAGTTAGGGTGCAAAAAAGTGCCACACATGTGGTATCGCCGTACTCGGGAGAAGTAGTGCAATGTGTTTTGGGGTGTATTTTTACACATACCCATGCTGGGTGGGAGAAATACCTCTGTAAATGGACAATTGTGTGTGAAAAAATCAAAAGATTGTCATTTACAGAGGTATTTCTCCCACCCAGCATGGGTATGTGTAAAAATACACCCCAAAACACATTATACTACTTTTCCCGAGTACAGCGATACCACATGTGTGGCACTTTTTTGCACCCTAACTGCACTAAGGGGCCCAAAGTTCAATGAGTACCTTTAGGATTTCACAGGTCATTTTTGTTTCAAGACTACTCCTCACGGTTTAGGGCCCCTAAAATGCCTGGGCAGTATAGGAACCCCACTAATGACCCCATTTTAGAAAGAAGACACCCCAAGGTATTCCGTTAGGAGTATGGTGAGTTCATAGAAGTTTTTATTTTTTTTGTCACAAGTTAGCGGAAATTGGTTTTAATTGTTTTTTTTCACAAAGTGTCATTTTCCGCTAACTTGTGACAAAAAATAAAATCTTCTATGAACTCACCATACTCCGTACGGAATACCTTTGGGTGTCTTCTTTCTAGAATGGGGTCATTTGTGGGGTTCCTATACTGCCCTGGCATTTTAGGGGCCCTAAACCGTGAGGAGTAGTCTTGAAACCAAATGTCGCAAAATGACCTGTGAAATCCTAAAGGTACTCATTGGACTTTGGGCCCCTTAGCGTACTTAGGGTGTAAAAAAGTGCCACACATGTGGTACCGCCGTACTCAGGAGAAGTAGTATAATGCGTTTTGGGGTGTATTTTTACACATACTCATGCTAAGTGGGAGAAATCTCTGTAAATGACAATTGTTTGATTTTTTTTACACACAATTGTCCATTTACATAGAAATTTCTCCCACCCAGCATGGGTATGTGTAAAAATACACCCCAAAACACATTATACTACTTTTCCTGAGTACGGCGGTACCACATGTGTGACACTTTTTTGCAGCCTAGGTGCGCTAAGGGGCCCAACGTCCTATTCACAGGTCATTTTGAGGCATTTGTTTTCTAGACTACTCCTCGCGGTTTAGGGCCCCTAAAATGCCAGGGCAGTATAGGAACCCCACAAGTGACCCCATTTTAGAAAGAAGACACCCCAAGGTATTCCGTTAGGTGTATGGCGAGTTCATAGAAGATTTTATTTTTTGTCACAAGTTAGTGAAAAATGACACTTTGTGAAAAAAAACCCAATAAAAATCAATTTCCGCTAACTTTTGACAAAAAATAAAATCTTCTATGAACTCGTCATACACCTAACAGAATACCTTGGGGTGTCTTTTTTTTCTAAAATGGGGTCACTTGTGGGGTTCCTATACCGCCCTGGCATTTTACGGGCCCAAAACCGTGAGTAGTCTGGAAACCAAATGTCTCAAAATGACTGTTCAGGGGTATAAGCATCTGCAAATTTTGATGACAGGTGGTCTATGAAGGGGCGAATTTTGTGGAACCGGTCATAAGCAGGGTGGCCTTTTAGATGACAGGTTGTATTGGGCCTGATCTGATGGATAGGAGTGCTAGGGGGGTGACAGGAGGTGATTGATGGGTGTCTCAGGGGGTGGTTAGAGGGGAAAATAGATGCAATCAATGCACTGGGGAGGTGATCGGAAGGGGGTCTGAGGGGGATCTGAGGGTTTGGCCGAGTGATCAGGAGCCCACACGGGGCAAATTAGGGCCTGATCTGATGGGTAGGTGTGCTAGGGGGTGACAGGAGGTGATTGATGGGTGTCTCAAGGTGTGATTAGAGGGGGGAATAGATGCAAGCAATGCACTGGCGAGGTGATCAGGGCTGGGGTCTGAGGGCATTCTGAGGGTGTGGGCGGGTGATTGAGTGCCCTAGGGGCAGATAGGGGCCTAATCTGATAGGTAGCAGTGACAGGGGGTGATTGATGGGTAATTAGTGGGTGTTTAGGGTAGAGAACAGATGTAAACACTGCACTTGGGAGGTAATCGGACGTCGGATCTGCGGGCGATCTATTGGTGTGGGTGGGTGATCAGATTGCCCGCAAGGGGCAGGTTAGGGGCTGATTGATGGGTGGCAGTGACAGCGGGTGATTGATGGGTGGCAGTGACAGGGGGTGATTGATGGGTGGCAGTGACAGGGGGTGATTGATGGGTGATTGATAGGTGATTGACAGGTAATCAGTGGGTTATTACAGGGGAGAACAGATGTAAATATTGCACTGGCGAATTGATAAGGGGGGGTCTGAGGGCAATCTGAGTGTGTAGGCGGGTGATTGGGTGCCCGCAAGGGGCAGATTAGGGTCTGATCTGATGGGTAACAGTGACAGGTGGTGATAGGGGGTGATTGATGGGTGATTGATGGGTAATTAGTGGGTGTTTAGAGGAGAGAATAGATGTAAACGCTGCGCTTGGGTGGTGATCTGATGTCGGATCTGCGGGCAATCTATTGGTGTGGGTGGGTGATCAGATTGCCCGCAAGGGGCAGGTTAGGGGCTGATTGTTGGGTGGCAGTGACAGGGGGTGATTGATGGGTGATAGGTGATTGGCAGGTGATTGACAGGTGATCAGTGGGTTATTACAGGGAAGGACAGATGTAAATAATGCCCTGGCAAATTGATAAGGGGGGCTGGTCTGAGGGCAATCTGAGCGTGTGGGCGGGTGATTGGGTGCCCGCAAGGGGCAGATTAGGGTCTGATCTGATAGGTAACAGTGACAGGTGGTGATAGGGGGTGATTGATGGGTGATTGATGGGTAAATAGTGGGTGTTTAGAGAAGATAACAGATGTAAACAATACATTTGGGAGGTAATCTGACGGCGGGTTTGCGGGCGATCTAATGGTGTGGGTGGGTGATCAGATTGCCCGCAAGGGGCAGGTTAGGGGCTGATTGATGGGTGGCAGTGACAGGGGGTGACAGGGGGTGATTGATGGGTGATAGGAGATTGGCAGGTGATTGACAGGTGATCAGTGGGTTATTACAGGGAAGAACAGATGTAATTAATGCACTGGTGAATTGATAAGGGGGGGTCAGAGGGCAATCTGAGCGTGTGGGCGGGTGATTGGGTGCCCGCAAGGGGCAGATTAGGGTCTGATCTGATAGGTAAAAGTGACAGGTGGTGATAGGGGGTGATTGATGGGTAATTGATGGGTAATTAGTGGGTGTTTAGAGGAGAGAATAGATGTAAACAATGGATTTGGGAGGTGATCTGATGTCGGATCTGCGGGCAATCTATTGGTGTGGGGGGGGGGTGATCAGATTGGCCGCAAGGGGCAGGTTAGAGGCTGATTGATGGGTGGCAGTGACAGGGGGTGATTGATGGGTGATTGACGGGTGATTGACAGGTGATTGACAGGTGATCAGGGGGGATAGATGCATACAGTACATGGGAGGGGGTCTGGGGGGGGGGGGTCTGGGGAGAATCTGAGGGGTGGGGGGGTGGGGGGGGGGTGATCAGGAGGGAGTAGGGGGCAGGGGGGGGGGATAAAAAAAAATAGCGTTGACAGATAGTGACAGGGAGTGATTGATGGGTGATTAGGGGGGTGATTGGGTGCAAACAGGGGTCTGGGGGGTGGGCAGGGGGGGTCTGATGGGTGCTGTGGGCGATCTGGGGCAGGGGGGGGGAAATCAGTGTGCTTGGTGCAGACTAGGGTGGCTGCAGCCTGCCCTGGTGGTCCCTCGGACACTGGGACCACCAGGGCAGGAGGCAGCCTGTATAATACACTTTGTAAACATTTCAAAGTGTATTATACACTTTGTATGCGGCGATCGTCGGGTTAACATCCCGCCGGCGCTTTCGTATGGCTGGCGGGATGTTGCGGCGGGCGAGCGGCGCCAGGCGGAGGCGGAGGATCGCGTCACGGATGACGCGATCGCTCCGCCCATGCCCCTACAAGGACCGCCGCCATTTGTCTATACGGCGGTCCTTGCGGGGTCCACTTCCCAGCCGCCTCTGTGCGTTAGGCGGTCGGGAAGTGGTTAAGAAACTCCAGTTGTTATCTATGCACTCTCTGACTTTGAGAGAGATCTGTCTTCTGAAGCTTATTATCTCCACTGTCTGTCACTGTATTTAGTTTTTTTCTGCAGAGGAACATTCAAAAGGTCATTAGCCTGCTCTGTGAAATCATTTAGAATGCTGAGTGTAGTGTGTAAAATGCAAATATTAGAGAATGATGCAATGTTATAAAAAAACTATATAACTGAAAATAAAAATATGAGACTATTTTCTTTGCTACTAATGTTCTACTAATTATTACTAGACAACCAATTCAGTATATCATAATTTTTTTTCGCTTCAGTGTCACTTTAAAGCATCTGTGTCACTTTAAAGCATCTGTCTTTTCCTGTATAGCAGTGGGGAGGCGCTGTGAGTCATGCCTACTGATTATACACTTGTTACACTAAACTGTATCTAAATAAACAAACACAGCTCAATGCAGATGCTTTTTACAGCAATAAGTGTAATGAACACTTTTCAGTATGTTCTTTTCAAGAGCTCGGGTCCACTTTAACGGGAACCAAGTGCACATTTTTTTTCCTGCAGTTTGTCCTGACTTCTAATAGATATAGGAGCTGCCATGGCCTCCCATCCCTTTCTAGCTGCCTATTATTTACCCAGCAAAAGGTGAAAATAGCATCTGTAGCTTCTCTAAACCCTTTGAAGGATGAGGTCCTATCTCTCTCCCCCCCCCCCCCCATTCCACCCTGTTGATGAAAGCTTTTGTTTGCTCTCTGCTAATGTGTGCAATAAAATAATTACATCAGTCCTTACCTGACTGAAATCTCTGCGGTCATACAGGCCTCGGAAGTAGGGTAATAAAGGCCTCTGCTAAACTTTTACATGTAAAAAGAAGAGGTAAACTTGAAGGTTTTTTTAAGAATGAGCCAAATTTTTGGCATGCATTTATAATGTGCTATTGAGATTCCCTAGGTGCTAAAATGCTGCTTGGTTCGCTTTAAGGGACATCTCTGGAATAAAACAAAAAACGAATAGATACTCTAATGAAGTTATAATGGCCCAGCATATTGTGTTTGTAATGAGGCCCACAAGAACACCGATTCCATGGAGCTCCGACCCCTTAAAGAAAAATGCCTCTTTTTTCTCTATCTCCGAAACTTTGTCAAATGAAATTCATATTTAAAATTTGAACCCTGTATGCTTGAACTGGTATTATTTTGTAATTTTACCACTGTCATGGCACTTGTAATGTTATTAATGTATACAGTAGTTTTGGAAACTGCAGAACATTATTTCACCCTTGTTTCTTTATTCTTTATTTAGGAAAACCACAAGCTGTGTATGACATACAATATTTATCTGTCACCAAAACAATTAACATACTTAATCCATCTGGGATTCACTTGTGCCTTCATAAGCTCAAACCATGCTTTCTAAACCGCACACAATATCAAACCGGAGGATCTGCATTCGGAGACTGGCAATAAAACCCTGGAATGTTTGGTTTGCATGTCAGCCAAAAGTAATTAGATTAAAGGAAAGAAAAAACAAAAATAACAATTCCTAGGCCAAAAACACTAATGGCTCCCAATCCTATAATAACTACAGCAATAGTGTGCAGAACAATGAGGCTTTATATGAATTATTATACAATGATTATGCATTCATGTCAGGATGTTGCAACAAGGTGGAATAAACGAACCCAGAATACGTAAAGCTTTTTGTATATAGTTGTGGGTAGCTGGGTATGCAAATTAAGATACAACTACAATCTTATGGTGCCCATACATCAGTCAATGTATGGGCAGATGGACCATAAGACAGATATCTCTCTAATCCAATCTGTTGCCCATACACTGCAAACAGATTTCTGATAGATTTCAGGTGGCTTCATAGTAGGGCTGGCCTGCATAAAGCATTCCTTTAAAGGAAACGTCTGGGGTGACTATACTGCTGTTAGTCTTTAAAATGATCTATTATTGGTGTCAAAGAATGGGGGATTACTAGGACTGGAAAGGTAAACAGGGGTTACATGCTATTGTGGCAATGATTAAAGGAGGAATTGTGGTTACCTGTGATTTCCAGTGGGGAAGGTGGGCAGTGATGACAGTGGCAGAGATTAGGGGTGGGTATACAGTGACACAGAGGCGTCACTAGGGTAGGTGTCACCCGGTGCAGAAAGTCATGGTGTCACCCCCTCTTACCCCATGAACCTCCAACCTCACCAGGTAGCAACATTGCTTGCTAAAGGGGGATGTTAAGATGATCACCATGTGGCCCTGGTGGCCTCTGAACTCTGTTTTCAACTCAACACGGAGCAGCCAGAAGGGAGAAAAGCAGGAGGGAGAAGTACATCAGGCTAAAGCCTGGTCTGTATTTGCATAGTCTACTCCACTCTCCCTAAAGGGGACCATACACCTAACTATTTTCCTGCCGATATACAGCCGTTTTGATCACAGTGATTGAAACGGCTGTGAAATCGCCGCGCACACCGCTGACAGAACGATTGATCTCCGTCCGAAATCAATCGTTCCCGTCGACACCCGTCGACCCATCCGTGTGGAAGATTTTTCTCGGTTGCCGGCGGGTTGGGAGTGCGTCATTAGCGGCGTTCGAATGCCCGACGACCGACGCAATACAGCGATAATACATTACCTGCTCCAGCCGGCGCGAGTCCCCTGGTCTTCTTCTCCGCTTCGGGCTCCAGAGCTACACAGAACTTCCTGTCCCGGCAGGAAGTTTAAACAGTAGAGCGCCCTCTACTGTTTAAACTTCTCCTGGACAGGAAGTTCAGTAGCCGGAACGTGGCGGGGCCGGAGCAGAGAAGAAGACAGCCGGGACTCGCGCCGGCCGGAGGAGGTAATGTAGGCAGGGGGGGGGGGGGGCAGCAGCGGCAGCTCTGCAGATTGGGATTGGTTTCAGGCTGAAATCGATTCACAATCTGTTTGCAGGTGGCCATACGATCCCTCTCTGATCAGATTCGATCAGAGAGGGATCTATCTGTTGGTCGAATCTGATGGCAAATCGACCAGTGTATGGCCACCTTTAGCCTGGAGCTTGGTGTCACCTCTCTGCTGATGACACCTGGTGTGGTCCGCACCTACCACACCCCTAATGATGTCACTGCTGTGACGACTGCCAGGCTGGGAAGAGCAGGGTTGCCTATAATCAGGGCCGGGACGTGGCAGAGGCTGGGCAGGCACCAGCCTCAGGGCGGAGCAGCGGGAGGGCGCATTCCTGTGTGCTCTCCTCACTGCATGCTAGACCGCATTGCTTTGCGCTCTTCCTGGTTGCCCGCCCGCCTGCTGACTTTCTCTGGGATCTCTCCTGCTTGTCGCTGTGTACTATCTTCTCCCCGTCCCCTATTTTCAGCGTCAGCTTCCTAGAGCGCACTGCCTGCCTATTAACAGCCGCGCTGTCATCAGAGTGATGAGAGGCACGGCTATAGCATTGTGTTGCTAGGCAACAGCAGGAAACTGGCTTTGCTGTAAGGGAAGTGGTGCCCGGCTTCCTGCAGAGTTGCCTGTTTACATGACTCGCCGCATGTTTGAGCTGTGGCTGATCTGGACGGGGAGGGGGAGGCTTCCCCCCTGATTGTCTTCAATTAGAGAGCAGTCATGTGAGTAAACTTCACATCATGCCTTTGGATGTCTGAGGGAAGAGGGACAGCGCTGCTGTTTGTCACGTGGATGTCTGGCATGAAGCAGATATGGAAGAGGGGGGTGGGATTTTGAAAAAGAGAGAGTGAGAGAGAGAGAGAGTGTGTCTGTAATATATGCGTGTGTACTGTATGTGTATACAGTGTGTGTGTGTGTGGGGGGGGGGGGGCGTGTGACAATCCAGCCCCGCGATCCCGTCGAGATCTGCTCCCGTTAGCGTACGCAGGAAGTACGGGCGCAGACGGACAACGAGACCGGTTGCTGGATCGTCAGAGGTAAGAAGAAAAGGGCGACAGAGCGTGCCGATCCCGTCTAATCTGCTCCCGTTAGCATACGCAGGAAGTACGGTGAACAGACTGACAATAAAGATTGGTCGCGCAGTTGCCGACAATATGTAATGGGACAAACATCCACCAATCCCGTATTACTAGGCCACTGTTGCCATGCAGGTCTCATGCACTAGAGACTGCTGGAGGCAAATTCACTGTGTGCGTAGTAAACTGTTAAGATTGGTTGGAGGTGCCCATACATGTACAATTTTGATTGTATATACAATCTGTAAACTAAAAATATCGATTTCGCGCTGGAAATCGGGTAAATACACTGCCACCACTGTCGGGTTGTATGGAGCCGACAGTCTCCAACGCTATCATAATACGGTAGCCAGCCCAATCGCGTTCAACACGCTCAAGTCACCGTTCGGGGAATAGTCACTTCCGACGGCTTAAAGACTGTGAGCAATGTGACGTTAAAGAAAGGTTACTGGGTCCCTATATGATGCAATCTCGAATTGTATTTACAATCGAGAAACGAAAGTTATCGATTTCGCACAGGAAATCTGGTACTAGCTAATCCTAGAAGGAAGAAACGGTTATTTACAACCTAGCTAGCAAATCAACAATCATAAGCAAATCATAAAACAATGCGGTAGTATGACTGACTCTTCAGAGGGCAGATTCGTTATAGCAGTAATCAGATGACCAGAACAGGCACAAGACTGAACGATAAAATCGTTAGTTTATTTCTAAACTACATACACACAGCTTATTTTAGAATAGATTGATTGGACAGAGAGAAGAGAGGAAGAGAAACAGAATGAACAGAATGAACAGAATGTCTGATTATATACAGTTCAAATACCGTTATTGGTAGTCCATGCGGCAATCGCAAGTCTTTGGCGAAAGTCCCAAAATGGCGGTTGCCATGCGGCCAACAGGCCTTTGTTAGAATTTCCAAGATGGAGGTTGGCCCGTGTCCCTGCGGGCTGCCAGGATGTTACTCGGCATCAGATTGAAGGTAAAGGACACAGAGCTTTCTGGGCTCTGTCTGGTTATAGCCCCCACTCCAGCAAGGAGGGGTTAGGGGGCGTGGATCACACACCTCTTTGGAATAGGAGATCCCTGCCCCTCTTCGAGAGACAAAATTTTACCTGAATCATGATAAGTGTGCTCATCTGCAAACCGTACAAGTTGTGTTAAATCTAATAACATTTTTAGGTTTGTCAGAATTTATCAAGAACGTTGATACCAAACTTGGGGAATCAGACCCCTGGGGTATTAGAGGGTTATTTTAAAACAATCTTACGCTAGATCTGGCAGTCCGATTGGTCCGTAAACCTGTCAGAACCAGCGCCCTGTGGAATCCCATAACCTGTGCAGATTTCATGGGCAGGGAGATCTGCTATGTCAGGAATTATGAAGGAAATATGGAGGACATATGAATCTTGGGATTCCTGAGGTCACAGCAGGTTTTCCTAAGGTCATTGAGAAAGCCAGCTGTAGTCTCTAAGTGGCTTCTGCAGGATGTTAGCAGGACCTCCTGTGGCTGCTCTTTTCATGTACGGAGCTGAGGAGCCACCAAGTCGGGGTTAGGCAGTGAAGGTGTGAGATTTCCCTCCTTCTGCCTGGTTGGGGGTCCCTGTGCTGGCAGAAAATCTTTTCAACAGGAGGCTAATTAGCTGACCATGAAAAGATTTCTCCAGCCCTTTGGTGAAGGGAAAAAAAAAGTGTATTTAAACCAAAAACTGTATTAACCCCTGGCTCCCCTGATCTTCTTATAAACCAAGCCTTTCCCTCTGCTGTCCCTGTTAATAGTGGCGACAGGGAATATTTTATAAGGCTCTAACTACTTTTTTAGGACGAATAAACGTTGATTCGTCACACCTCCCCCTTTTAAGAGATTAGCTGGGGAGGAGTCAACAAGACTCTGAGTAAAGCAATCCACTGTCTGCTGGGTCTGGTATGCCACATTCGGAAAGGCTGGGTTGCGCCTGACCTTGGGGGGTTGCCTTTCACCCATGGCATTGGTCAGTGGGTTAGTCAGGAGGCTACAGGGCGTAGCACACATCCTGTAGTATCCCGCCGTTTCCAGAGAGGCCTGTACCTCTGTCATCACAATCTGATCTGCGTCTGGTTCAACGGTCAGATTGTCAGCTGACAGCTGTCCTAGTACCAGGGACGAGTGATCGCAGTGTTGCTCCCAAGTCGGGGGGAACACAGGGATGTCATCCGGGTACGTGACTGTACAACCGTGTTTGCCCTTCAACAGGTCGTTCCAGGCCTGTTGGAAGGTGGCTGGGGTATTCCTCCTACCAAAAGACATCCGCATCGAGGCGTTTAAGTCCAAGGGCAGGGTGAATGTGGATTCCAGGCGCGCCTCTGGCACGGTTGGAATCTGCCAGTATCCGTTGCTCCGATCCATGATCGTCAGGTAGTTGGCGGATGCCAGCCAATCCAAAAGATCACCGAGGGGAGTCATGGGATACGCAACAGTTACTGGGATGTCGTCCGGCATCCTATAGGCCTCACAGAACATGGTGGTCGGTGAGCTAGAGGATTTGCGCAGGACAGACATCTGTAACATCTCCTCATACTTCATCTTCACTTTTGCTTGCACCTCCGGAGAGGCGCGGTAGGGGATCTGCCATAAGGGCTTGTGAGTCCCCGGGTCCCTTCTGTGAGCTGTTGTATCCTGCCCAGGGTTGCTGCGAAGATTTCGCTGTGGGAGCGCAGTGCGCTTCAGCGAGGCCTTCGGGGAGTACGAGAGGTGGGGGGTGACTTTCACATCATCCGCCAATTCTCGTGTGGGAGTTATCAAGCCTGACAGGGGACCTGTATCTTCCTGTTCTAAGTGGCCGTAATCTCCTAGAACTAACTGCGTTCTGTCTGACTGGGCTTCTAACAGATCCACATGGACCGTGCTTTCACCTGGGGTGTCAGTTACATGGGGAATGGGTTCACTGGAGTAGTTACCATTCTCCCTGTACACCTGTAGTGGAGCTTCCACTGGTGGTGGCTTAGCGGTCTGGCCACTAAGCGCACGCAGGTTGGAGTCGCTCTGTAGTATCCTCATGGATGTGGGACTACAAGTCTCAGCCAGCTGCCTAGTGTGATCTGAGGTCAGCTGCTGAAAATCAAACTCTCTGGGGTCAGAGCTGACAGGAATGCCTGCAGGCTCTGAGCTCAGGTTACCAACAGTACTGTGTGTGTCTGTCTGCACAGGTACACCACAATAAACATCACCTTTTGGGTAAATCAAAATCACGTCAATATTGACATTGGTCTGGGGGTCAGAGATATCAGGGGAAGTCAAGACTCCTCCAGATAGTCCTGAGTCCGGACTACCGGTGACACTGAAGGCGTCACCCAGCGTACTGTCACAAACATGCACAACACTATCAAAAGCATTTGCATAACATGATATGTCATTTTTAGCATGTGTGTCACCCGCCTGAAAGTCAGAATTGTCAGAGGGGATCCCTGCTGTCAGCTCTGAGTTCATGCGGCTGGCCATAGAGCATGTAATGGCCAAAGAATGTACAGCGTTTCTATCACAATTATCACTGACACATGCAATTTCATTAGTAATAACAGGTGCAGAAAGGGATAAAAGACAGTCAGTTGCTGGTACATATAAATCTGAGGGTACCTCCCGCCCAGCGGCGTTAGGTACAGTAGCCATAGCAGGTAAGGGTTTGACATCTCCCTGTTTTCCCATAGGCTGGTACAGTACCTGGTGGTCAGGGAGTCCTGCTGGGCACTCCTGCATATCAGCAGAAAATTCCGAAGGGCACACAAGCATGCCTAGATCAGTGCCAAGCACAGGAGGAGAGGGAAACTCAGCAACAGCCCACTCTGGAAAACCCACCCCCCATCCGGCCTTCTCGGGACCTGGGATAACAGGGTTGTGGTGGTTGGGCCTGACTTCAGTCAGGGTGAGGAGCTTTTGTGGGAGAATATCTTCCTCTGTGGCAAGGTCGGAACAGACCAAGGAAACATCTGCTTCTGGAGCACTGGAGCAAAAGATGATCTGGTCGTCCACTGGAGCACTGTGAAGATTTCCGGAACCGTAGAGCATCTCTGACACGCTGACAGGCTGTGCAGAGGGTGATGCAGGTGACGGATCAGGGTTGCTAGCCATCTTCGGGCTAGGGACGGTCGTTCTCTTCCTCTTGGGACAGAAGAACTTTATGTGGCCGGTCGAGCCACAAAGATTACACATGCGAATTGCAGGTGTGTCAGACTGGGGTGCAGCAATAGCAGCAGCTGCAGGTCTCAGTGGCACAAAGCTCACCGGACCAGGAGGAGCAAATGCAGTAGGCTTACCTCCCTCCAAGTCTTGGGACAGTGTTCTGTGACTGTCCAGCACCAGGGTTCTCTGGCTGTCAGGTACAGGAACCTGATGGTACGCCCTCTCAGAGGTGCATACAGGAAAGTCTCGTTCCGTGCCCTCTTCCATGGCAGGAAGTTTTGCAGTGGGGGTCACGGGTAGAGGTTCGCATCTCTCCACCGAAACACATAGTGAAGAGTGCTGATTTGATTGGGTTAGCTGGGCCAACTCCAATTCACGCTGGAGCCGTAGCTCTTCGATCTGGAGATCCCGCTGGCGCAGACACTCTCGGTGCTCCTGGTATCTGCGCAGTTCCTCGCCGGTCAGGTTTGCCAACTCCAATTCCCGCTGGAGTCGTCGCTCCTTGGCCTGGAGATCAAACTGGCGCAGCCGCTCTTGATGCTCTGCTTCACGCTGGAGCATCTCCGCCTCATGCTGGAGCATCGCTGCCTCATGCTGGCGCTGACATTCTCGGAACTCCTGGTACAAGCGCAGATCCTCGCCGGTCAGGTTTGCCAACCACTCCGGGGGTATCAGGATTGCAGGTAATAGAGGCATTAAGCAAGGTGGCGACAAGGATTCCATCTCTGGGGTTATGCCACCAGCTCAGCCTTGCTTGTGCTGCAAGCAGCGATGCCGTGCGATTCGCAGAGGGCTTGCACGTCAGGAACTGACCAATTTTGGTGAAACTGAACTGAATCAGACATTCAGAAGAGAAGAGTATAAGAAAGAATAGGATATAGCAAAGAAAAAGTTAGGAAATGTAGACCAATCTATTGCTATCAATGTGTACCGTTTTGTGCCCAGAACTTCGGTTCTGCAAGACAGGATACTTAGTGACCACTGTCTTATTATTCTGGTTGCAAAGACTGAGTTTGTCAGATCTTTGCGCTCTGATTTCCCAAAAGCTGGCTATGCCTGGTTTTGGGGTGTGCTATCACCACCACTGCCCACCAATGTGACAATCCAGCCCCGCGATCCCGTCGAGATCTGCTCCCGTTAGCGTACGCAGGAAGTACGGGCGCAGACGGACAACGAGACCGGTTGCTGGATCGTCAGAGGTAAGAAGAAAAGGGCGACAGAGCGTGCCGATCCCGTCTAATCTGCTCCCGTTAGCATACGCAGGAAGTACGGTGAACAGACTGACAATAAAGATTGGTCGCGCAGCTGCCGACAATATGTAATGGGACAAACATCCACCAATCCCGTATTACTAGGCCACTGTTGCCATGCAGGTCTCATGCACTAGAGACTGCTGGAGGCAAATTCACTGTGTGCGTAGTAAACGGTTAAGATTGGTTGGAGGTGCCCATACATGTACAATTTTGATTGTATATACAATCTGTAAACTAAAAATATCGATTTCGCGCTGGAAATCGGGTAAATACACTGCCACCACTGTCGGGTTGTATGGAGCCGACAGTCTCCAACGCTATCATAATACGGTAGCCAGCCCAATCGCGTTCAACACGCTCAAGTCACCGTTCGGGGAATAGTCACTTCCGACGGCTTAAAGACTGTGAGCAATGTGACGTTAAAGAAAGGTTACTGGGTCCCTATATGATGCAATCTCGAATTGTATTTACAATCGAGAAACGAAAGTTATCGATTTCGCACAGGAAATCTGGTACTAGCTAATCCTAGAAGGAAGAAACGGTTATTTACAACCTAGCTAGCAAATCAACAATCATAAGCAAATCATAAAACAATGCGGTAGTATGACTGACTCTTCAGAGGGCAGATTCGTTATAGCAGTAATCAGATGACCAGAACAGGCACAAGACTGAACGATAAAATCGTTAGTTTATTTCTAAACTACATACACACAGCTTATTTTAGAATAGATTGATTGGACAGAGAGAAGAGAGGAAGAGAAACAGAATGAACAGAATGAACAGAATGTCTGATTATATACAGTTCAAATACCGTTATTGGTAGTCCATGCGGCAATCGCAAGTCTTTGGCGAAAGTCCCAAAATGGCGGTTGCCATGCGGCCAACAGGCCTTTGTTAGAATTTCCAAGATGGAGGTTGGCCCGTGTCCCTGCGGGCTGCCAGGATGTTACTCGGCATCAGATTGAAGGTAAAGGACACAGAGCTTTCTGGGCTCTGTCTGGTTATAGCCCCCACTCCAGCAAGGAGGGGTTAGGGGGCGTGGATCACACACCTCTTTGGAATAGGAGATCCCTGCCCCTCTTCGAGAGACAAAATTTTACCTGAATCATGATAAGTGTGCTCATCTGCAAACCGTACAAGTTGTGTTAAATCTAATAACATTTTTAGGTTTGTCAGAATTTATCAAGAACGTTGATACCAAACTTGGGGAATCAGACCCCTGGGGTATTAGAGGGTTATTTTAAAACAATCTTACGCTAGATCTGGCAGTCCGATTGGTCCGTAAACCTGTCAGAACCAGCGCCCTGTGGAATCCCATAACCTGTGCAGATTTCATGGGCAGGGAGATCTGCTATGTCAGGAATTATGAAGGAAATATGGAGGACATATGAATCTTGGGATTCCTGAGGTCACAGCAGGTTTTCCTAAGGTCATTGAGAAAGCCAGCTGTAGTCTCTAAGTGGCTTCTGCAGGATGTTAGCAGGACCTCCTGTGGCTGCTCTTTTCATGTACGGAGCTGAGGAGCCACCAAGTCGGGGTTAGGCAGTGAAGGTGTGAGATTTCCCTCCTTCTGCCTGGTTGGGGGTCCCTGTGCTGGCAGAAAATCTTTTCAACAGGAGGCTAATTAGCTGACCATGAAAAGATTTCTCCAGCCCTTTGGTGAAGGGAAAAAAAAAGTGTATTTAAACCAAAAACTGTATTAACCCCTGGCTCCCCTGATCTTCTTATAAACCAAGCCTTTCCCTCTGCTGTCCCTGTTAATAGTGGCGACAGGGAATATTTTATAAGGCTCTAACTACTTTTTTAGGACGAATAAACGTTGATTCGTCACAGGGCGCACTTTGGAATCTCTGCCTCTGGTGCTGGGGAACCTTGTCCCGGCCCTGCCTATAATTGCTGCCAGAGGCAGATTGGGGTTGGAGTGGGAGGGCTGAGACTACTGCCTGGCTGAGGTGGGAAGTATCAGCAACCTGTCTGGGAGTGGGTGGGCACTGACTTTGCCTCACTGGAGGAGGAGTGAGCAGTGATAGCTGGCTGGGGTAAAAATAAGAGCTTTCTTTAAAATATGTTTTCTCATGCCCATAGACTTCAGTTAGAACCGATGACTTATACGTGTTGAATGTTACACATTGTATTTATTTTTGGCTTACTGGAGGAGACTCTTTTGTATTGTAAAGGCCTGATGAAGGATTGAATATTGACCTGAAACAGACTAGTGTTATTGCCTGAAAAAATTGCAAAGTTCATTGTATGAGTTATATCAACCACATGTTCTTTTCTGTGTAGACACTTTTTTGTTAAATTTATGTCAAAATAAAAATGCTCACTTTAATTTTTCTAAGTTTGGATAAAATACTTTAGTGGATTCTGTGAATATAAATTTTGCGTACATTTTGAAAATGACGCAAACATTATGCAAAATCATGAGTACCCACAAAATTGTAATCATGAACACAATTATAATTGCAAAAATAAATTGAGAAATGACAAGAGCAAAATTACCCCTTACAACTAACACTCACTACTGTCTGGGAAAATCTTGCCTGTATGTACTTCCAGTTCAAGATCCAGCACTGAGTTATTTGCTATTGCTGAACGATAGCTGGCAAGGAAGTTGTGTGTTGGGCTGTGCTGGGCTTTGCGGGACTGTGCTGACTGGCAGACCCGGGTGCCGCCATAGACGTAATGTATTTACATCCAATTTGGGTGCTGGCAATAGCCGGACCCTGAATTACATTTCCCTCCGAGTTGATATGACTGGGAGGAGGAGTAGTAATTAACGCCTCCCGGTGAGCCGTCATTTAGCTGAACCAATGCCCAACCAACTGGGCGGCCAAAACATGGGTATGCTCCGTATGAAAGCCCGTTAGAGCCTGTTAGAATACTGGTTTACCAGCATGCAACAGAGACAACAAGAGGAACCTTTACAATTGTGGAAAATTCTGTTGGTTTCTTACGGCAAGTGGAAATATTTATCATGAAGAAGATAGAACCACTTAATGCTCAAATTTATAAAGTGTTACCCATTAAGGGCACTATAGAGCAACTTACAAATCTCTCATTCTCCCACTTGTTTGCACAGCTGGCTAGTTTTTTTTATCTTGGCAAAAGCAGAATATCTGAATTTCCTTTTCATTAAGCCATGTCTGTCTTATGAACCCTCATGGGAATACTTGTCTATTTATTTTCCTCTCTTAACCTCAGATCTTCTTTCACATTTCATAGATCTGGGGATGAAAAAATTGACTTGATGTTTCACAGAAAATCCACTTAGCTTTGAAAGCTTTCCATTAAACTTTAGCTTTTCTCATTACCAATATAGATAGCGTTGTGAAACCTTGGAGAATAATCAAGCTTCAAAGCCAGTACTGTGAAAATTTGTGACTAGGACCTATATTTTCTGCCT
The DNA here is from genome assembly GCF_040937935.1 of Hyperolius riggenbachi. Lineage (NCBI taxonomy): Eukaryota > Metazoa > Chordata > Amphibia > Anura > Hyperoliidae > Hyperolius > Hyperolius riggenbachi. The sequence continues at coordinate 133,264,677 of NC_090651.1, forward strand.
CAAATCCACAATGTATTTACATTGCAACAAATTCAGCCATCAAGAATTGGTTCATGATATTTAGGGTGACAGATGTTTTGGTGCACATGATCTAATACTCCAAACAGCATGAATGCTTTGCCCTCTACTTCACTAGCCTGTTGCCGAAGCTGAGGAAGTCGGGATCAGGGAAAAATATTTTTGTACATAGGTAAAAAACTGAGAGACAGAAGGTAGTAGTAAACACATCATACTTAACACTGTGAGCAGTGGGGTACCACAAGGGTCAGTTCTCTTAAGTGTATTTTTCAGTGGCCTAATGGATTTAATACCGATTATTGTTCCAATCTTTGCAGACAATACAAAAATAAGTAGAATTATCAACACTTCACAGAATAATTAAATATTACATCAGGATCCTTATAACTCGGCTATATGGGCAGGCATATGCTAGATTAAATATAGTGCTGATCAATGTAAGGTCATGCATCTTGGACACGTCAGTGGCAAAGAACCATATCAATTAAATGCCATACAGCTGGAAAGCTATACTTGGAGAAAGATTTGGGAATACTAATTGATTAGTTCAGGAACCGTACTCAATGCCAGGCAGCAACAGCTAAAGCAAATATATTTCTGAGATGCAAAGAACAGGCATGTTGCTAGAATACTAATCTTTTGTAGAAATCACTTGTAAAGCCAAAACTATATAAAAAATGTCTCACTTACCAAGGAAAGTTAGGCTACCTGGGCTTACTTAGATTGAAAAAGAGACAATTAGCATGTATAAATCCATCTAAGGACAATACAAAAGCTTGTCCATTAAGCTTTTTAGCCCTAGGTCAGTACAAAAGATAAGAGGTTATAAACTGCGCATGGAGAAATGGGTTCTTTACCGCAAGGATGGTCAAGATGTGGAATATCTTACCACAAGAAGTAGTTTAGTTCGAAAATTCTATACTTGCATTTAAAAATGGCTTGCATGCTTTCCTTACCTTAACCTTCCTGCGGTAAGCCCGAGCTGAGCTCTGGCTATGCCGCGCATGAAGATATCTCAGCCCCTGGTGGGGCGATTTGGCCCATTCCGATCATCGCCATGGCGACAGGAGAAGCCAAACAGGGGAGCACGTTATATACGCGTTCCCCTGTTTGCTATTGATGCCGGCGACGATCGCACTAGGGGGACACATGCGCCCTCTGGTGGTGTTTCATGTAGCTACCACACTGGTAGCTTTACATGAAACACAACAAAAAATTTAAAAAAAAAAGGATTTCTGCCTGTTTGGCAGAAAAATTAAACCGCCAGGAATGGTTAAAGGGCATCCACAGCTATAATTCGGTTTGGGAAGATAATACCTTCATCCAGTCAGAAACATTTTTTTTCCTTGTGGCTTTCCTTCCTCTGGGTTGAGGTACAGTCAAGCTCAATAGGTTGAACTTAATGGACAAATTGTTTTTCAGCCTAAATAACTATGTAACCCCTGACAAATGGTGTTGACAAGTAAGAATGCTTAGCTAAAGGGGTCCACTTAGGGAATTAGGTTTGAATAGGGTCAGTGTCCAAAGATATGTCTTTAGTGTCTGAGTCAGGTTATTTTGTGAATGTGGATTAGTGTGAAGAAATTTACAGGACGCAAAATGAAGATAGGGCTAAACCTGTCAGTGCTGGCAATTTCTGCAGTAACAATATTTAGCAGAAGGATGCTAAAGTGGAATTATTGTATATTATCAGAAGCATTAGCGCTACTATCAGTGTTTTACTATTCCATTCTAGTAGTTCTGGGTCACCATGAGCTATCTGGGTATTTTGTAGTATTGCTCCAAATAATATTCCATACCGCCATATCAATGCATGCCACACAATTATAATGGTCAAAAAGTATCACATTGCTGTATGCATGTTGGATTGGTGTGACTCTGTAAAATGTATAAGACCGTGTGCCTGGCTTTTAGGGGGCATAAAGAGATGATATTCAGCAGTAATGCATCATGGGAAACCTTACTTGCTCACTTAAAACTGAATTAGGGTAGGAACCCACTGGGGCGTTTTTGGCAGCGTTTTGGGATCGCTGACGATCGTCTGCGATTCCCAAAAACACTTTGCCAATGAAACTGAGTGAGGGGGAACCCATTAATGTGATTGCGATTAGGGGTAATCACAGGACACAAAGCATTTTGTGAGCTTAATACAAAGTATATAAGCGCTGCATAAATCACTTATCAAAGCAATTATGCAGCACTTTGGGGGCTCGGGCAATTACGTTTAAATAAAACTTTAATATGCTTACCAAGGTCACTGTATTTCCTTCTTCCATCCGTAGCCCTGCCCTCTAAAAGGAAGAGATCATAGACGCTTCTCTGATTGGTCCAAGAGAAGTACTTATGACCTCTTCCTCTAGGGAGCAGGGTTACGGACAGAAGAAGGACGCCGGGTAAGTATGATAAAGTTTTATTTAAAAAGAAAACACGAAACGCAAATCGGAAGTGCTGTACAGCGCTTCCAAGCTTTGGGAAATTGCAAAGGCACTAGGATTTGCTGCACACACGCTGTGGCGATTTTAAAGCGCTGCAGCAATTCCTAGTGGGGTCCAGGCCTTATACCAAATACTTTCTGTTTTAAGGAGGCACAATATGTATCTGATCTAAGCTCAAAGAATTGGGAGTAATTAGGCAACTGAATTTAATTTAAATTAAAGCCAAACTAAACACAAAAATAGGATCAAAACAAATTCTGAAAGTGTTTGTGCCAATTAGTGTAACTAACAAGTATTTTCTTGTAGATGAACTTCTGAAATTCAAAAATCTTCTGTGTGGCTGTGTTTGCTGCTGATGTGCACATCTCCATGTAGATTTAAAGGGAACCAGAGGTGAGGTGTATATGGAGGGTGCCATATTTATTTATTTTTAAGCAATACTAGTTGCCTGGCTATTCTGCTGATCCTATGCCTCTAATACTTTTAACTACAGATCCTGAACAAGAAGGCAGCAGATAAGGTAATCTGACTCAGCTGACTCAGGTTTCACTGGATTAGACATATGCTTGTTCCAGGGTTTTGACTCAGACACTTCTTATGCCAGAAGATGAGCAGAGCTGCCGGGCAACTTGTATTTTTTGTTTACAAGGATTAAATATGGCAGCCACCATATTCTGCTCACCTCGGGTTCCTTTAAAAACTTCTCCAGCCTGAAGCTTTTGCAGCAATACATTTACAACATGCATTGATTTATTTTAAGTACTTTCCCTGATTTTTTGTGCTTGGTAATTGGTAAATGTTTTTTTTGTTTTTTTTTAAACATCTCTAAAATATTTGGTCTCATCCTAGAATAAAACATTTTTTTAAATCATTTCCATTTTTATATTTAAATAAATAAAATAATAAAAAAAAACAGCATACCTCCCAGAGGAAGTGTCGCGGAAATCTTAAAATTTAACACACATACAAATAAGAAGTACATTTCTCCCAGAGTAAAATGAGCCATAAATTACTTTTCTCCTATGTTTCTGTCACTTACAGTAAGTAGTAGAAATCTAACATTACCGACAGATTTTGGACTAGCCCATCTTCTCATAGGGTGGTTCTCAGGGTTTTCTTTATTTTTAAAAGCACTTAGTGAATGGCAGTTGCTCCATCCAACTGCCAAAATAGTGTGCAGTGAGCAGGAAGGCTGGTCAGCATCTTTATGGAAATCTTTTTCAAGGAATGTCTTTATAAAGAATAAAGGCAATGCTGAGAATCCCCTATGAAGAGATGGACTAGCCCAAAACCTGTCGGTTCTGTCAGATTTCGACTACCTACTGTAAGTGACAGCAACATAGGAGATAAGTAATTTATGGCTCATTTTACTCTGGGAGAAATGTACTTCTTTTTTGTATGTGATTTACATTTTAGATTTTTGCTACACTTCCTCTTTAAACTTTTGTTCCCCCATGCAGACTGGTAAAACCCTGAGCAATTTCAATTGGTTCGTGGTGAAGACCAATAGGAAATCTGTAAGTAAATTCTATAAGACTCTAGGTAATTTCAATGTTTAAGTCAAATACTGAATTTTCCACCAGGGGCTTTTTTAAATGTAGGAAGCCCCAACTATAGATCCTAATGTCCACCAAAGGGGCTGCAAATAATCAGTATTGTGGCAGCTTGCAGCTACACAGAATGCGCACAATGAGCTCGAATCTATATATGTAGTAGAACAGAAAGAAGAAAAAAAATGAGCAGAAAGCAGAAGACAGAAAAACACAGAAAAAAGTGTAAGGTAAAAATACCCTAAGAAAAAACTTTTACCCAGCAAAAAGATGATGTCCAGTGGCAGCACCAGGGGGGTGCTTAGGGGTGCTAAAACACCCCCTAAAATTGTCCAAGCACCCCAAAAGCACCCCCCAGCGTGAACTGACTTTCGTCATCTAATAGATGCCGTGTCAGTTCACCAGCAGCAGCAGCCCGCAGCTCCGGCAGCGGCAGAGCAGGGCTACGGTAAAATGGCGTCTGTAGCCCTGCTCTGGAGACTTCGAGTCTGCAGTGCAGGGCTTCGGGCGCCATTTTTCCTAAGCCCTGCTCTCAGCGCGGGAGTTTCAGTTCAGGCTGGCTGGCGGGCTGCAGAGGATCGTGGGAGCTGCGCGCCGGATGGAGGCCGGGACAGGAGGTCTTCTGCAGGTGAGTAAATGTTTTTTTTATTTATCAGCAGATGTATTTTCTGGGCAAATCTGCCACATGATTGAAGTGTTTTCTGGTCAAGTCTGCCACATTATTGAAGTGTTTTCTGGTCAAATCTGCCATGTGATTGTGTTTTCTGGTCAAATCTGCCACATGATTGAATGTGTTTTCTGGTCAAATCTGCCACATAATTGAACATATTTTCTGGTCAAATCTGCCACATGATTGTGTTTTCTGGTCAAATCTGTCGACATGATTGAAGTGTTTTCTGGTGAAATCTGCCACATGATTGTGTTTTCTGGTGAAATCTGCCACATGATTGAACGTGTTTTCTGGTCAAATCTGCCGACATGATTGAACGTGTTTTCTGGTCAATCTGCCACATGATTGAACGTGTTTTCTGGTCAAATCTGCCGACATGATTGAACATATTTTCTGGTCAAGTCTGCCACATGATTGAACGTGTTTTCTGGTCAAATCTGCCAATATGATTGAACGTATTTTCTGGTCAAATCTGCCACATGATTGAACGTGTTTTCTGGGCAAGTCTGCCGACATGATTGAATGTATTTTCTGGGCAAATCTGCTCACATTACGTATTTTTTTTTCCTCGAGAAAACCTGCACAATTATGTGAATTTTCTGGGGAGAGGGTCACCAAAACGTGGGCCCACTGTCTTTGAGTTGCACTTTTAAATTACAGTTAGCTTCGCCCTCATCTGGTCATGGCCATGCCCATTTTTTGCCGCAGCGCGGATCATCAGCTGCCCCAGAAATTGGTCCAGCACCTGCATAGAACCCCCTCCCCCCAATAAAAAAAATCCTGGAGCCGCCACTGATGATGTCAGACATTAGAAGGATAAATAGTTCAGAATTAAGAATGCAGATAAAAAAAGATATATCGAGGAGAAATAAGATGGATACAAATAAAAATAGGAAATATGAAAAACTGGAAATACAATATTCTTCTATTGAATATTTTCAATAGAATATTTAACTGAACTTTTATATCAAATGTATTTACTTTTAAACTTTATTTAAAATAGCTAGAGATTTGAAAATTATTGTGGGCCTATTATAACTAAAGAGTTGTGAACTTCACGACTTGAGAAAGGCTATGCTCTGTTGTCTGAAACAGCAACCTGTGTCTGTAGACCAGCTATAATTACATGTTGTAAGGAATACTGGTGGGCAGATGTCTCGCTCTTCTTGGCCGCAGTATGGTCTGAGGCGGCGACAGAGGTAGTGTCAGCTGACAGAATAGTCAGCTGACACTTAGGCAGAGGTTTATATAATAAATATAAATATCATGGATGCTGACCCTGGCTGAGATTGAACCCTGGTCTCTCATGTCGGAGGCGATGCTTTTAACCTGTATGCTATAGCTGACACACAGTCAGGATGTTTTGCTGGTTAGTACTCGTTAGTCAGCTGACATGTATTTCCACCTGTGTCAGCTGATCTCTCTGTCAGCTGACACTTAAACAGGATTAATGCCTGCGTGTGATTGGCTGTTGTGTGCTTGTGGCCGGCCACTGATTAGATGCTGTCAGTATTTAAACCTGGCTGTGACAGTTGCATGTTGCCCGTGATAGCTCTAGCTTGCTGGTTGCTCTGTATACCTGCTCTTGTTATTGGATTATCTGGATTTCGACCTCTGCTTGTTTACTGGACCTCCCTTGTCTGCTGCCTGAACCGACCTATTGCCTGGATTATCCTTACGACTGTTTGCTGCCTGGTTTGACCTCAGATACGTTCTTTGACCTCCCTTCGGCTTAGCCCTCCTGTACTGCAATATCTCTGTTTACCCGTGTATGACCCTGGACGGTTGCTGGACTTTGCTATTCTATGTTCTTGTTTAGGCCTGGAAGTTTATTTGCTCACCCTGCATTCAGCTCCAATACCTTGCACAGTAAAGGCCTGGGTGTAACTGAGGTCGGGTATGTGTTGTCTTCTCACCTCTCGTTCAAGCGGGGACGCGCCACATAGGGTGAAGCATGTGGAGGTAGATTGGGGCATTGGAGCTGATTCGTGAGTGGATATTCCTACAGGCCTGACACATGTTTGATATTGAGCTGTGAATGCTAAAATGACTTTGATCCATGGCCATGGAAAAGCATCCTCTATGTTTTACTGAAAGTTTTAGATTGAAAAATACAAATAGGTTTTGTGATGATCCGCTCAGCTGGCTGTACAGGCAGACAGCTGTTTGTCTATTACTCTGGTCTGTGGGCTGCAGGTCTCTGGAACAGAGACCTGTCTTTCCATTGCAAGTTTCTGGTCTGTTCTCTTGCTGGGGAATTTGCATACATTCGTTATGCAAATCCCCTACCTGCCTTCTTTGATGACTGGCACTATAAGAGCTTTATGTTTCCCAGAAGGCTTTGCTGGTCATTTCCCTTCCATGGTCTGTTCCTGATGGACACTGCTGGAGTGTCAGCCATTGCTATCTAGTATAGTTAATTCCTGGGGGTTGCTTTAGGCTCCCCTTCTAGCCCAGTCAGGTTGTATTATCTGTTTGTTTGTTCTGTTGCCATTGTCCTGTCCCAACGGCGGTCGACAGGAAATGGTTCTGATCTCTGTTCTTGGAGCATAGCTGGTGCAGCGGTTGCTACCAGCTATCTCTTCTGTTCTGCCTCTCTGGATCGCACTAGTCACTTTTCGCTAGTGCTGTGGATCCTATCTCTCGCTTGTCCCTGTTTTCGTGTGTCCGTCTTGTCTGCTACGCTTGCTGGAGGCTCGGTGAGGTAACCGTTAAGCAAGCGCTCGCATCCTCTGTTTCATGTTTGTCTGTTAATGGTTAGTTAGGCGTGCTTGTCTCTATTGTGCTTATCACGTGGAGACCGCGCATAACCGCGTGCACTGTTGCGAATGAGTGCGGTGTTCGCGGTTAGCTAGCGTTTGTTATTTTCCGTATCTCCTCATTGTATTATTTGCTGTGCCTTTGCTACCCTCGTGCCCTGTTTTGCTCAGTCTTGTCTCTCTGTCAGCAATCGCCATTCTTGCGATTGCATTCCCACTTCGTTTTCGCTGTTGTGTGTTCACTGACGCTGGGTGGCGACTAGTTTGGTGGACACACATTGGTTCTGTCCCTTTGCTCTGTTTCTTGTGGGCTATCCAGCCCTGCCTGATCGTACCTTGTCCTGGATCTGTACAATTCCCGTCTGGCATCTGTGGCTGTGCAGCGACGGTGTTCGCCTGCACTCCACAGCGCCATCTGCCGGAGGGAATTGCCCTCTGCGGGTGCATAGCACCTAGCCTGGGTGTCCTCAAATATACGCTTGTGGAGGGTTTCCGCCATGTCAGCGCACGCGTTGTGCGCTGATCACGGAGAAAGTTCCACAATCGTTACAGAATGACCAGCCCAACCAAAATTCCCAGGGCAGGGGGAACCTTTAAATTGCTTCAGATGTCATTGCCTGAGACAAAAGCGTATGTGGATCCTATTATAGGTAGGATCGCACACTATATTAAAGCAGTTAAAAAATCTGTTCTCGTTCCTGATCCCCACCCATATGGAGATTATCTAGATACCGGGTTGTTTGAACCACCATTCGCCTCATGGGAAATCGGGGCCTTGGTGGAAGAATTTGATTTTGATTGGAAAACCTTTTGCGATTTTTATATCGCAAAAAGCGCGGATGTCCTGAACGATTGTCTTGACTCTATGTACCTTTTGATTGATTCTGATGAATGTGACGAGTGTGTTGTGGATCTGGTGATGTATGTGTGGCAGATCATTTTGGATGAATTACACACACACCAATCAATTGATCCCAATAAAGAGGTAAAAGATTCCCGTTCTGTTCCTGCTCCAGTTCCATCTGTAGACTGTGCGCACTATGATTGTTCATCCTTTGTTAAGTGTGCATGGGAGCCCCCGTTTGAGAAATGGGAGATCGAGCTCCTGGTCTATGAATTGGAATGTGATTGGAGATCGTTTTGCAATCATTACCTTTCTAAAAACGAAGCAGTTTTGTATGCGTGCATTGAGTCTGCGTGCACTTTAATCAAGACTGGTGAATGTATCTCTGACTTTGTGACTCCGCTGTTTGACGTGTGGAGAATGATTTTGGATGAACTACATGCGCTTCAATCTGCTAAAAACACATTGTCAGCGGACGATTGTTCCAATCCTCTGGATTTAAAGAAAATGAGTTTTGAATGCATTCCCTTTCCCAAAGCAACTGAGTGTTTGAAGTCTGAGTGCAAGTCGTTCAGAGCAGTTGCTTGTGTGGAAGTTGAACCAGTGCGGTCTGATGTCGTCACCGCACGTATGGCTGCAAAAGGTCTGTGTGGTCCTGTGTCTAAGGAAGACAGATTTTTTCCCTCAGGTTCTCTAAGATCGTCCGTTTGTGAGCCTGCCATGGGGAAAATTCCTAAGTTATGCAACTTTAAGAAAATTATTGAAGTGTCTTATAAAGTTTCTCCTGTTGTTGTCGCCACTTCTTTTGCAAATGAATATATGTCTTATTCTGTTCGCACCTGTGCAGGCCTGTTGCCTGATGACAGTTGCTCCAGTGTTTCTGTCCTAGATGCCTTGCAGTCTGCTCCGCAGATCGCGGAGGTTTGCGCTATGGAAGCGTCAGTTTCGCAACCTAAAGCGATCTTGGATCCGCAAATTTTGCGTTCTGACTCCTCGGATTCGACATTGTTAGCCGAATCTAAGAGTGAGACAGTGCTTCGGTTTTGCGAATCTGATGCTGAAGCTTCTTTGCCTTGTCCAGAGAAGCTTTCTCTGAACCTGCCCTGTACTATGAATGAAGGCATGATGTCCACTCGCATTGACATTTGCGAGTCTGATTCTGAAGAAAGTATTGACTCTCCACCCAGTACTCTGGATGAGTCAATATTACCTTGTTTAAAATCTCCTGCAGTGACCCTAGAGGCTCGTCTAGGTATTGCAACCATTGTTACCTGTTTCTCTGCTATTTTGGAATTGCAGTCTGGTTTGACTGCTATGGAGGAATCTGCCTGTAGTGAGGCAAAACTCAGAAAGTCAGAGCTAGTTTCACTAGATATTCCTGTGTATCCCTGTCCTGATGATAAAATTCAGTCTCAGTTTATGGTGGAATCTTCCCTGGGACATCTGCCCTGCACACAAAATAAAGTTCAAGTTTTACCCTGTAACCTGGATAGTTCAGAATCCTTCTTAGAAAACTTGGGAAATGGTGTTCCTGAGGTCTTGTCTGATGTCCTGGAGATCTCTGAGTTCCTCCCAAAGGGTGCAGAACTTGTAGGAGATGTCTCCTGCCCCCCAGGTCCTTCTGAGGTGTTGCCCACTTCAGTAGGCATTGCTGCCTTGCTGACTACTTTTGCAGCTCTTGTGGAGCTTCATTCATGTGTAGTCAATGATGATATTACAGTTACAGAAAATTCAGAATTTGAGTCCGAGTCTTCTTTTGAAAGACCAGTACCTGTGACCTTTACTCGTGATGATTTTCTGCCCGGTACTGGCTTTGGTCTTGTCATGTCGGACTCTGAGGTTGGCAGTTCCCCGACATGTTCTGAGGTTTCTCCTGTACTAGTGTACCCCGATGTGCTCTGTGACCCAGAAAGCCCAAGTGTGCCTCGGTTACCAGCGTACTCAGATGCTTCCTCAGTGGAGACATGTTCTGATATAGCCTGCCTGCTTGCATGCCCAGAAGTGGTCCCTGAAAGTCCTGATCTTGATGGGTGTCCTGCTAATTTTGAGTCTGGAATGATCATAGGTTCCATAGGGGTTCTTGGTGGTTCTCCATGTGAGCCTGGTGAGCGTTCTTGCTTCTTGGGATCTCTGCGGAGCTTCAAGGCGTTATGGGAGATTCCGGGAAAGGTTTTGCTTGGTGCCCTGAATACGATCAGCAATGGCTTTGGTGTTGTAAGGGACACTTCGAACAGGTATTGCGGCAGGTTTGGTATTCTTGGACGCTCCTTGGAAGGTGGTGGGTATTGTCTGGAGGGTGTCGATGGCTTCTTCTCTGGTGTCCACAGTCCTGATGGGTGTTACGCTGAGACTTGTAGTGCTGATGGGCATGTTTCGGTGGCTTCTGCTTCCGATGAGGTCGGTTTCGGATGGACTGACTCTGGAATTGGGCCTTGTCGGGCTGTCCCGACCTTCATGAGTCTTCAGTTAGAGTTTTGTGATGATACCAGTTTTGAGGGATGTCTGGAATCCATCCCTAGAGGGGTGGGTACTGTGATGATCCGCTCAGCTGGCTGCACAGGCAGACAGCTGTTTGTCCATTCCTCTAGTCTGTGGGCTGCAGGTCTCTGGAACAGAGACCTGTCTTTCCATTGCAAGTTTCTGGTCTGTTCTCTTTCTGGGGAATTTGCATACATTCGTTATGCAAATCCCCTACCTGCCTTCTTTGATGACTGGCACTATAAGAGCTTTATGTTTCCCAGAAGGCTTTGCTGGTCATTTCCCTTCCATGGTCTGTTCCTGATGGACACTGCTGGAGTGTCAGCCATTGCATCTAGTATAGTTAATTCCTGGGGGTTGCTTTAGGCTCCCCTTCTAGCCCAGTCAGGTTGTATTATCTGTTTGTTTGTTCTGTTGCCATTGTCCTGTCCCAACGGCGGTCGACAGGAAATGGTTCTGATCTCTGTTCTTGGAGCATAGCTGGTGCAGCGGTTGCTACCAGCTATCTCTTCTGTTCTGCCTCTCTGGATCGCGCTAGCCACTTTTTGCTAGCGCTGTGGATCCTTCTGTTCTGTCTCCTGGGATCGCGCTAGCCACTTTTCGCTAGTGCTGTGGATCCTATCTCTCGCTTGTCCCTGTTTTCGTGTGTCTGTCTTGTCTGCTACGCTTGCTGGAGGCTCGGTGAGGTAACCATTAAGCAAGCGCTCGCGTCCTCTGTTTCATGTTTGTCTGTTAATGGTTAGTTAGGCGTGCTTGTCTCTATTGTGCTTACCACGTGGAGACCGCGCATAACCGCGTGCACTGTTGCGAATGAGTGCGGTGTTCACGGTTAGCTATTTTCCGTATCTCCTCATTGTATTATTTGCTGTGCCTTTGCTACCCTCGTGCCCTGTTTTGCTCAGTCTTGTGTCTCTGTCGGCAATCGCCATTCTTGCGATTGCATTCCCACTTCGTTTCCGCCGTTGTGTGTTCACCGACGCTGGGTGGCGACTAGTTTGGTGGACACACATTGGTTCTGTCCCTTTTCTCTGTTTCTTGTGGGCTATCCAGCCCTGCATGATCATACCTTGTCCTGGATCTGTACAATTCCCGTCTGGCATCTGTGGCTGTGCAGCGACGGTGTTTGCCTGCACTCCACAGCGCCATCTGCCGGAGGGAATTGCCCTCTGCGGGTGCATAGCACCTAGCCTGGGTGTCCTCAAATATACGCTTGTGGAGGGTTTCCGCCGTGTCAGCGCACGTGTTGTGCGCTGATCACGGAGAAAGTTCCACAATCGTTACAGGATTTGTTTGTTTTTTTACTTCCTGCGCTGATTTCATTTATCTGAATCTGTACCAGCCCGTCCCTTTGCAGTAAATATATAGTTGCACAGAGGAGGCACCATTTAGTTTTTCATCACAACTGGTTTTTTTTTAGACCAGTTTCAACAAATATTACTAGAAAAGTGATCATTAAAACTATATGGTGCCTAAATTGTGTAGAGATTAGTATGTAAATATTGAAGAGGATTCTCCATGTTATGAGTAGCCAGTGGAGTGAGTGTGTTTGTTAGATAATATACCCACTGATACAGACTTATACAAAAGATTCCAAAGAAGAATAACTGAGACGGAAACAGGGATATGGTTCAAGAATATTGAGCGCCAAAGGAAATGCATTTGAGATGTATGACATGTTTTTAACCAAGCAATAATTTCTGATAGAGCAACTAGCGCCGTTTGACAAACAGGACCAGACTTGTTTATTGGCTCTGTTGTTTTTCCATTATGGAACAACACAAAGAAGCGTTGCTTACATTGTTTATTCCACGTAAAGATACCAAACAAGATACCGTACAATAACAGGTGTTGACAAACTCTCGCCACAGGCTCTCTTCTCTGCAGAATATGACACGTGTCCCACAACACCCACTGCTCTCACAACAAAAGAATTTATTATGGACTAGGAGAGACAGATATTCTATAAACACTTGGAAATTTACAAAGGAAAGGTTATTTAAACAAAGTAAACCTGTCACTATAGAAGCAGAGCATACCATAAAAATATACAGAAATTATTCTTCCTTTGAAAAATACTCTTCAGGTCATCCTTAGTTTTAGAGATACAGGCTGCAGAAATCCAAGTAATAGTGTAAGTAAAGTAAGTTGAGTTACTGAGGAGGAAGAAGTTGGGACAAGCATAGTTTAAAAAAAATATATATAATAACAAAAATGAAGAAGATATTGCATTTTGTTTTACAGTGTATGGACCTTCAACTGTAACAAGATGGATATGGAGGCTGCCATGTTTATTTCCTTTTAAACAATACCAGTTGCCTGGCAGCCCTGCTGGTCTATTTGACCGCAGTAGTATCTGAATCCCATCAGAAACAAGCAAGCGACTAATATCGTCAGATCTGACAATAATGTCAGAAACACCTGATATGCGGCATGCTTGTTCAGGGTCTATCACTAACAGTTTTAGAGGCAAAGGATCAGCAGGCTAGCCAGGCAACTGGTATTGTTTAAAAGAAAATACATATGGCAGCCTCCATATTTATCTCATTACAATTGTCTTTTAATTAAAAAAAAAAAGGTACACAGAGCAATTGCCCAGAGCGTCCAGCATCGTGATTGGTTGCTCGGGTCAGCTGCACCACTTTTGCATTTGTTGATCTCTATTCTGCATTGATCATTTTCTTAGCTAGTGGGATAAAAAAGCAGAATTTGAGAAATAAGAACTTGATGGGTTTAGCCATGATTGCAATGGAGCATAATATGGATTATCTGATATTCATTAAAAAGTCTAACAGACTATAATGTTAAAAACTTTTCTATTGCAAAATGACTTGTATAGCAATGATGTATGTTCTATCAACTTTTACATGAACAAACGTCAGCTAAGTAAAAATTGCATCACTGGTACAAATTCCTTGGTAAAACATTTTGGTAATGAGCGAAAACCGTCTACTTATTGCACTCAGATAAATGATGCACTAGTAGGTAGGTCTACGTGCCTTTTGCATGAATGATCTCTTCTACATGCTGTTGCCATAGAGACACTGCATCCAGGAAAAAAGACAACTTCATATTTTAGTGGGTATCTACAGTATGCACGTTTTTTTTTTACTTCGACTATATGCGTCAGTCTTTCACCCAGCATTAATTCTTTTCTGTTATTAACTAGTCACAACATCTGCGTGACACAGGGGTCTCTGCTGCACATCCCACAGGATATGCACTTTTTAATAGTAGCTGAAAATAACAAAGATTATAGGACAATTTTACCAAATACTTCATCTGTTTATGGAGGGTGGCCTGAGACACAGGATCTGGACATTCTGTCTTATATGTAGGAGAGACTGCAAAATTACCCCAGAGGAGTTGAGATTACCCATCATTATTAGAGATTTAGCATTGCCGCACTTCCCCCAGGAGTTACAGAACATTGGACATGTCAGGAAAGAATGTAGTCTGTCACAGTTTTCACCAAAGAACCACAACATTTGGGATAAAGCTTACAAGGAATGTTCTCATTCACAATAGAGGAAGGCCCTAATAAAATCTCATCAACTGTTGTGACCTGCAGTGTTCCTGGAAGGCATTCATTTATGAAATACTTAATGCAAATGCACAGCTCTTTTATTTATTTATGTTGTAGCATCTAAACATATATAGAGATATTTTTTGATCTATTTATGTTTATTAATACAGTAGGACCCCCATTATGCAGCACCAACAGGGATTGGCCGATGCCAGATAAGTATAGTTTCTGGTTGCTTGAGAGTCAATGTTAAAAATAGGCCTAGCTGAAAAAAATGTACTATACTCCACATTGTATACTTCCCATAAACTCTGTATTAATGTTGAAATACAGTACTTAAAAACAAATTAGGACAAATGACAGACTTAATGTAACATAGATTTTATTACTGTATAAAGAAGTGCAAAAGTAGATTTATGCATCCTGCAAGGCCAGACTTTTTTCTGGTTGCTTGAGACTTCTGGTTAACCCTCCTGGCGGTCTATTAAAAACTGCCAGGGGGCAGCGCTGCCGTTTTTTTGCTTTTTTTTTTTAAATCATGTAGCGAGCCTAGGGCTCACTACATGATAGCCGCTGCTCAGCTGCATCCCCCCAGTCCCTCCGATCGCCTCCGGCGATAGGCGATCAGGAAATCCCGTTCAAAGAACCACCCCTTAGCGCTGCCTAGCGCTGATATGCCAGGCAGCGCAGGGGTCTAGGGGGGGGCTCTGCGGCGGCGCGGATAGTGGCGAATCGGCACGGGGCGGCGGCGATCGGTGTGCTGACGCAGCTAGCAAAGTGCTGCGTTCAGCAAAAAAAATTACGCAGATCGGCCCAGCAGGGCCTGAGAAAACCTCCTGCGCGGCTTACCCCGAACTACGTTCGGGTTTACCGCCAGGAAGGTTAACACAGTTCTGGTTAACTGGGGTTTTACTGTATTTCAGTGCTTAAATATATTTTTGCTTAGATACAAGTAAACATTTACTTGAAATAATAAGTAGTTCAGAGATGAGAAACAATATTGGAGGTCCATGTCCTTGCAATCTATAACTCTAAAGGGAAGTGGGGGACGACACTAGGAAGGGTGACAAAGAAGGTTCAGGATGTGGCGGTGAGTCTTTTAACATCTGGTGCCGATGTGGATATGTTTCTAAAGGGGGACTCTCATCTCCCTGGTAAGGTTTAAATAAACCCGAAGGTTTAAATAACTTCAAGTGTTGTTTCGTCTCTGTACAACAGCAGTATGTTGCCAACCCGTAAAGCCAGTACTGTTTTGCCAGCCAGTCCTGTCACACCATCCAGTCCTGTTTGTCTTGCCAGCATTCCCTTATAGTCCATCCTGCCAGATCTTCCTTCCAGTCAGCCCTGCCAGCAATTCCTTACAGTCCATCCTGCCAGTCCTTCCTACCAGTTGGCACTGCTAGCATTCTCTTCCAGTCCATTCTGCCAGTTTTGGCAGTCCTTGCTTTCCATCTATCTTGTCAGTCCTTCCTACCACTTGCTTTGCCTGATGAAAGGAGGACTTGGTCTCCTGAAACGCGTTGCAATATATATAACCCTCTAACGTCTGCTCCACGCCGATTGGTGTGAGCAGTGCGGCAGCCCAGGACCACTCCATGCCAAATTAAGTGCTAGGGGTGGAGATTGCAGGGGATGCGTGCGCATCCCTGCTTGAATGATGGAGCTCCGCTCCGTCATCAGCTTTCCAGCAGCGATCGCCACTCGGAGACTGTTAGACGGTGAAACCGCCATCTAATAACACTGTGCAGCACTGCGATCTAAGGCAGCACCGTACTGGGGACAGCCGTGTGACACGGCTATCCCCCTGGGTGGCAAGGAAGCGATCCGCTGTCATAGGCTGAAGGGGAGGGAGGCCCACAAAATTTAACACAAATTGCACAGATTGCACAGATTTAATAAAAAATAAAAGACATAAATATTTATAATAAAATAAATAAACATCCTGGGAGCGATCACAGCCCACCAACAAAAAGCTCTGATGGTGGGCAGAAAACAGGGGAGGGGGGGGGGTCACATATGTGCTGAGTTGTACAGCCCTGCAGCGAGCCCTTAACCTCTTGAAGACCATAGTCTTAAACCCCTCTAGTGACCAAGCAATTTTTTACACAATAGGCCACTGCAGCTTTAAAGAGAACCTGTACTGAGTAAAAATATTTAAAATAAACACGTTTTCGTTTACAGAATAAGGTTAATTACAAATACCGTTTACAAGTTCGTTTTGACTTTGTGTTATACTTATTTTTCGTTTTTTTTAAATTTCGCTTATAGGAGCTTTTACTTACTTTCCCGTTTTTACATTTCGCTTACAGGACTGTAACAAGTAAATTTTCATTTACACTTATTTTGTCATTTAAAATTTGTTTATATAATAGCGGTTACAGGGATCGTGTTAACAGAAGTTTTCGTTTACAGAATAAGGTTTATAACAAATAAGGTTTACAAGTTCGTTTTGACTTTGTGTTATACCTTTTTTTCCGTTTTTAAAAATTTGCTTACAGGACTGTAACAAGTAAATTTTTGTTTACACTTATTTTGTCATTTAAAATTCGTTTTCATAGGGTATAACACTTAAATAGCGTTTTCAACCTTATTCTATTAGAAATACATCGCTTTTGGTATTAACTTTGTTTTTCACACTTATAAAGCGTCAAATATAGTTTTCTTAACTTACTAATCTATCTCCTTTTTCTATTTATAATATTATTAATGTGTAAGTGATTTTAAGGCTATTTATTCTATTACAAATATATAAATTATTCTATTCATGTTATTTATAGTGAAGTATTTTAAGGATTAAATATATTATTGTTTATATGTGTGTAAGGGTGTTTGTGCAGTGGGAACGGTTAGGGTTAGGCACCACCAGGGGGATGGTTAGGGTTAGGCACCACCAGGGAGGTGGTTAGGGTTAGGCACCACCAGGAAGTTCTTAGGGTTAGGCACCACCAGGGGGGTGGTTAGGGTTAGGCACCACCAGGGGGGTCTAGGGGTTAGGGATAGGTACAGGGAGGGTTCTGTGTGAGTAGGGTTAGGTATAGTTTCAGTACAATATACACCACCAGGGGGGGAGTTAGGGTTAGGCACCACCAGGGGGGTCTAGGGGTCAGGGATAGGTACAGGGAGAGTTCTGTGTGAGAGTAGGGTTAGGTATAGTTACAGTACAATAAACACTACCAGGGGGGTCTAGGGGTTAGGGATAGGTACAGGGAGGGTTCTGTGTGAGAGTAAGGTTAGGTATAGTTACAGCACAATATATGTAATATATACAATTTATTAAATTATGTATATTTAAACAAAGAGGGGGTCTAGGGGTTAGGGATAGGGAGAGATCTATGTGAGCCTACAGTTAGGTATAATTGCAGTAAAATATCTGTAAAATCTACCATTGTATTACTATGCTTAATACAAGTGTAAATATTGTTTTTTGTTATAGACGCTATTTGACATTTCATTTCAGAATTCGTTTGTTATTATAGACGGTATTTTTCCATTTCATTTCCGTTTACTGAACCGATTTAGCACTACATCTTCGTTTACAAGCTATAAACGAAAATTAATGTTTTACATTACAACCTATAATTTCGGCTAAATCCCGCGCCCTTTTTTCCAGGCGCCCTTTTTTGATACACGCCTTTTTCTCCTGAGTTTTCTCCTAGGTGATATTTTCACTTCTTGTCATAAAATGCTTTTCAAGCCTCCAACAAGCAAGAAAATACTCAAAATATATTTGATAATACTTTTCACCAATTTTTGGGTACTTTTTCAATTGTAAAATGCTGAAAAGTTGGTTTAGAGAGAAGATGAAAATTATTTCCTAGGAATTGCATATGGGCCTAAGCGCTGTGTAGTATGTTGGCGCTTTATAAATACAATAAATAAATAAATAAAATAAAATGCTCCTAAATGGTATCTAACCATAATCAAAAAACATAACTGCTACTCACTCTCCATCGTTAAATATAAGCCCCTGGGGGCCTACCTTAGCAGCTGACACCTCAGCTATATAATAACTGAACACCAGCATGTAAATTAATACTCTAAAGCCAAAAAGAGTGTGACATGCATATTAGCTGTGTAATATCCCAATACCCAGCACCAGAAATCACCACCAGTAGCCAAAACATCATGTGGCTATATTATAGCTAAATGATGACTTTTTTCCAATTAGGCAGCAACATTTTTTGGGGAACAGATAGAAATTGGCAGCGCACCTAATCAGGCAGCACCTGAAATGACTACCAACAGTGGCATGCAGAGCCCCCTAGAGGCTAAATATACACCTTGTATTCAAACCAGATGCAAACTATGCACTAAACCCTAAACTCAGATTAAAAAGGAATGCAAACTGAAATAGCACATGGATGCAGCTAGCCATAATGTAAGTTTACATATGGCTAGCTGCATCCATGTGCTGTTCTATACAGCAGGGGGCGTGGCAGCTTCAGGAAGATAGGCAGCAAAATTAATCTGGAGAACTAAGTTGCATGGAATTCGATCAATGTAAGTATGCTTTGAGTAAATGTAACAAGCCTCATTAACAATTCCTCATTAATAGATTATATTTTCTTTAGGATTGTCTGACTGAGCACACGAGGGTAAAAAAAATAAAAAAAAAAAGTATAAAAGAAACTACATTACACAACACATGTCAAGCTGGTTACTGTTATTCTGGAGAGTATGGGAAAAATAAATTGTATCATTGTTATTAATCACAAAGGGCTTGATTCACTAAGACCAACAGCGTAGAGTTAACAATCCTTATCAGAGTTAACAAGCCTTATCAGAGTTAACATGCCTGATCACAGTTAACATGTCTTATCACAGTTAACACACCTTATCACTATGAACTATGCCTGCTAATTGGCAATGACGAGAGCTCCACTCGCCCTGCCCTGAGTCTCTGCGGGTCCAATCACTTTAAAGGACATTATCCCCGCACTTTGATTGGCCCAATAGGCTGCCTGTCAAGTTTCCTGTCAAGTGCTGCCCTTCATTTCTTGGGGGTACAAGGAGGCCTACACGCGGCACCCCTGTTGAGATGCAATATATTGCATGGGCCAACTCCTGCAGGAAGAGCAGGTGGATAGTTTAGATCCTGCATATTCTGGTGGGCGAATGCAATATGCAAATGCTGCCATTTTAATTAGTCAGTTGACTTGAGGCAGCCAATATTTAAGTCAGGAGTTGACTGGTCAGAGCACACATCGCTTTCTTTTGTGCAGAATACAATTGTGTTTCTTTCTTCCTGGGGGTGTTGTGGGGAGAGGGTGTGCGGATGGGCTTGCCCAGCGGTGGCAGCATTTGGGGGGCTTGTCTGCGCCCTGCCCACCCCACCATCGGCGTGTTTGCTCCCAGGACATGCAATTTGCACCACAGGTAATTAAATTCGCAAAGGTAGGGAATCTTTCTTTTGGGGGGGCAGCATGGGTGGTTCCCCCGGGCACCGGCCATGTCCGGGGGGTGTACCAGCCATGTTCTCTTGATCCCCCCTCCCTGAGGGGGCGCTCCCGGGCAATGGATGTCTTGTGGGGGTGTCTGCGATGCCCTTCATTTCTTGGGGGTACAAGGAGGCCTACACGTGGCACCGCTGTTGAGATGTAATGTATTGCATGGGCCAACTCCTGCAGGAAGAGCAGGTGGATAGTTTAGATCCTGCATATTCTGGTGGGCGAATGCAATATGCAAACGCTGCCATTTTAATTAGTCAGTTGACTTGAGGCAGCCAGTATTTAAGTCAGGAGTTGACTGGTCAGAGCACACATCCCTTTCTTTTGTGCAGTATATAATATCTTAGTTACTTTAATATACAAAAACAATGAATAACATCCAATATAAATTGGAACAACCAAGCAACTCAAAAAAAACCCCTCTATTTGTTTTAAATGAATTTATACCTCCTCCTTCTCTATACTCACATGAAAGTTTAATGCTGTGGCATCTCCGAAGGAGAATAGCAAAGTGCAAATCCCTTCTTCATCATCCGCTAGTGAGGGGTGTGTGGCCTGTCTCTATTTGTAGATGATAAGTGCTTATAAGTGTCAGATAAAAAGAAATTCTAATGGAGGTACTTCATGGGAGAATCAAGAATACTTGCATTACAGAGGATTTAGGGGTGTAAGCCGAATACCTCTGACTGGAACCAACATGTATCTCTCCATTGCAAACCATTGTTCTAAATTAGCATATTTAGCTGCAACTTCTAGATTTAAAGCATACCTAAGTTAACAAATGGTATCATCCTGATTTATAACTTCTTGCTAAGTTAACAAGTGACACAATGAGATAACCATAGGTACATATAGTACTACTCTTACTAAAAAGTTGTCTAAAGTCTCTGTCTGTTTTCTTGCATTGCAGGTGTTAAAAAAAACCTAGTACAAATGAGGCAGTCGAAAAGTAACTGTAATGCAGCCCGCTATCCTGAAAAGTAAACAGAAGGCAAAACACTTTCTGAAAACACTGTCTGACTGAGAAAACACTGTTAATAAAGGTTTAGTGCTGAAAAGTTCACAGTGACCACACCTTGTTTTTGTAGAAACAAAATATCTCTGGTCCTTAACCTTCCTGGCGGTAACCCGCCGCGCAGGAGGTTTTCTCAGGTCCTGCTGGGCTGATCTGCGTAATTTTTTTTTTTTGCTGAACGCAGCTAGCACTTTGCTAGCTGCGTCAGCACACCGATCGCCGCCCCGCGCCGATTCGCCGCTGTCCGCGCCGCCGCAGAGCCCCCCCCTAGACCCCTGCGCTGCCTGGCCTATCAGCGTCAGGCAGCGCTAAGGGGCGGATCGGGTCTCCCTTAGATGTCACAACGTGCCGTTTTTTTGCTTTTTTTTTTTTTTTTAAATCATGTAGCAAGCCTAGGGCTCGCTACATGATCGGCTATCATGTAGCGAGCCCTAGGCTTGCTACATGATTTAAAAAAAAAAAAAAGCAAAAAAACAGCAGCGCTGCCCCTTGGCGGTTTTTAACCACTTGCCGACCGTACGCTTATACCGTGCGTCGGCAAAGTGGCAGCTGCAGGACCAGCGACGCAGTTCTGCGTCGCCAGCTGCAGGCTGATTAATCAGGAAGCAGGCGCTCGCGCGAGCGGCTGCTTCCTGTCAATTCACGGCGGGGGGCTCCGTGAATAGCCTGCGGGCCGCCGATGGCGGCTCACAGGCTAAATGTAAACACAAGCGGAAATAATCCGCTTTGTTTACATTGTACGGCGCTGCTGCGCCGTAAAGCAGATCGGCGATCCCCGGCCAATCAGCGGCCGGGGATCGCCGCCATGTGACAGGGGACGTCCTGTCACTGGCTGCACAGGACGGATAGCGTCCTGTGCAGCCCGGATCACCAGGGGGGAAAGGTAGGAGAGGGAGGGGGGAATTTCGCCGCGGAGGGGGGCTTTGAGGTGCCCCCCCGCAACATGCCTGCAGGCAGGAGCGATCAGACCCCCCCTGCACATCATCCCCATAGGGGGGAAAAAAGGGGGGCGATCTGATCGCTCTGCGTGCACCCTGATCTGTGCTGGGGGCTGCAGAGCCCACCCAGCACAGATCCCAACAAACAGTGCTGGTCCTTAAGGGGGGGGGTAAAGGGTGGGTCCTCAAGTGGTTAATAGACCGCCAGGAGGGTTAAACAGGAACTCCGGTGAAAATAATGTAATAAAAGAAAGTGCTTCATTTTTACAATAATTATGTATAAATGATTTAGTCAGTTTTTGCCCATTGTAAAATGTTCTCTCTCCCTGATTTACATTCTGATATTTATCACATGGTGACATTTTTATGGATGGCAGGGGATGTCAGTGGAAGGAGATGCTGCTTGCTTTTTTGGCAGTTGTAAACAGCTGTAAACAGCTATTTCCCACAATGCAATGAGGTTCACAGACAGGAAACTGTCAGGACCATGGTCCTGCCATCACACTGTGGGAGGGGTTTCACCACAATATAAGCCATACAGAAACACCCCCCCCGGATGATCCGTTTGAGAAAAGAACAGAAATTCTCATGGGAAAGGGGGTATCAGCTACTGATTGTGATGACGTTCAATTCTTGATTACGGTTTTTCTTTAAGGGGTTAAAGCTAGGTGGAGTCAATTGTATGTTAGAACCAAATTCATTGGTTGTTAGAGGTTACTGTGCTTTGCACAATACTCAGCCGGTTTCAACTAATGTCCATGATTACATGGCACATGGCATGCCACATTAAAATATAAAAGTTTAATAAGCACCCCAAGCCATATTCCTGGTTCTACAGATATATTCTTATCCTCCATTCCTATCTCAGTAATATATGAAATATTTAAGATGCTCTAGTTTCCTCAAGCACTACTCATCTGTTTCTTTCAAGATTCAATAGATATGTTTGTAAATCGGCTTGGAACACCGAGGATACATTTGTGCTTTACAGATAAGCTTTGCTGGAAAAAAATACAAAAATATTTATATCATAAATACATTAGAAAACCTATAATCCAACTGCCTGTGGCACTGGGAACAACCTGGCAGAGAACCTTTCTATCTCACACCAACATGACATAAAGGTTAATTCAATGTCAGATGTACAATAAAAGAAAACAGTTATTTGGTTTTGATTAGAAAAAAATTAAATAAGTTGTTACATTGTAATAACTTTGTTACATTGTAACTGATAGAACATTTCCGAGGCTATTTCGAGGGATCATTTATTTAAAGGGACAGGTAAGTATTAATGGTTAATTAAGAATATTAAAGGACTTTTTTCGTGGTTATGTTTTTTGTTCAATTAAAATACTTTTTCTAAGTGTTTGTGTGTTTATTTACTTTTAACTCTTAAAGGAAATGGGTAAGGGGTACAAGTACCTCTATACTCATTTCTCCTGGGAGGGGGGGGTGGGCATCTGGGGGACCCCTTGTTAAAGGGGACTCCCAGATTCCACCATGAACCTCCCCCCCGGGAAATCGCGGCCTCCACCTCCACCGCCCATCGGAGGTGGAGAAGAGCCCCTTGTCCTTGGATTGGACAAGGGCTCGGAGGGGGAGGGGAAAGCTTGGCTGCCCCTCCCCTTCCGAGACCCCCCAATCCATGGACCATGCGGGCTGGTATAGTCAGGGTGCGGAGCCCCACGCGGCCGGTGCTCCGCATTCTGGCTATCCCAGCCTGCATGGGGGACAAGGGGTTAAAGAGGTCTGGGAGGGGGGACCCCACGTCGTTTTTTTTATATTTCCCACACTCAGAACGAAGTAAGTAAAACTCTTCCCACTTGGGGGAATCTATGAAAATAATACACTATTGTTACCTGTGCAAAAAAAACCTGACATTTTCTGCATTTAAAAGACATTTTCGCCCTTGAAACTTAAAAATCGATTTTCTCAAAAACTATAAGGTCTTTTTGAAAAAAAAATGTTTCCTCTTATTCCCACTGATCCCCTTAATATACCCTTGGAATTTGGTGTTCCTAAACTTTAAGCAGGCTTTGCTATTAACCGTTAAAGTCGGCGGGTTTTTAAATGTTTACATTTTTCCTTTAAAACTTTAACATCGATTTTCTCAAAAACTATAAGGTCTTTTTGAAAAAAAATTTTTTCCTCTTATTCCTCCTGATCTCCTTAATATATTCTCCAAATGAGGCTCTTAACATTTAAGGGGGCTTTGCTATTAACCCTTAAAGTCGGCAGCTTTTTTATATTATACGGAGCGTTACGGTTTAACACGAAATTACGGTAGCGTTTAATGCGAAATTACAGCATGGACGAAACGCGAAATTACGCGTTGAAAATTACGCTTACGGTATTTTCAATTACGATTTTAATGGCAATTACGCTACTGTAATTTCGCATCGTAATCGCAAATTTCGCATGCGTAATTTTAGTAATGCGAAATTACGAAAATTTCAGCTCAACTCTACTTCAGAGTCCATCCTTCAGATCAGGTGTTTTTGTAGCTACACTTGTTATGGGTGTGAAGATTACGATGTCCACACTTGTTTTATGACCCTTCCAAGATGGTCCCCTAGGCTGTCAGGGTCACCAGGGGTAAGTAAAAAAGGGTGTGAAAATTGGAGGGCCCAATTAAAGTTTTGCCAGGGTCCTGCAATTGTAGTTATTCATTCAACTTTACTGAAAGCACTGCGCACAGAAATTCATGCAGCAGAACATAAGTGTGCCCATCAGACATTGATGTCTATGTACTGTCTGATACCTTTGTGTATCGCACAAGTTACTAAAATCAGCTCAGCAATGCAACAGTGTGACCATATAAAAGATGTTGCAATGAAAACATCTTATACTCACTCAGGGCTTCCTCCAGTCCAGGCCTGGGCAATGTTTACGCTGCCTGGGCTGCATTGTGCGGTCCACGGGCAGCATTCTTAAAATTCCACTCCACCCTCCCTGTAAAATTGCGTGTGTGCGGCAGGGAATTTGAAGCTCACCTCACTCATGGAAGTCCCGCGTTGCATCTCCATGGCAACAGGACATCACATGATGCGACATCAGAACTTCCCAGCATATTACATGCTGGCTGCCAGTGTGTAATACGCAGGCGATTCCTGGCGTCATATCATGTAATATCCTGTTGCCATGGAGACACGATGCGTGACTTCCATTAATGAGGTGAGTTTCAAATTCCCCGCTGCCTGCCCGCAATTTTACAGTGAGGGAGGGGGGCAGAAGTGGAATCCGGTCGCCTATCGGCGGGCCAGTGTAACAGCGCCAGAACCAGCCCACGGGCCATAGTTTTCCCATCGCTGCTCAAGCCCCATGAGCAGTGATGCGTCCCTCACCGTCCTCCTGACTGCCTTCATTCTCCTCGTATCGGTGCCAGTAATCTGGCCCAGTCGCGCCAATTGGCTCTTCTGAGCATGCAAGGAGGACTGAGACTGAGACTGATTGCGGCTGAACTGAGGCACTCAGGAGGATGGCGAGGACAGCAGTGGCTCTCATGGGACTGGAGGAAGCCCCTGGTGAGTATAAGAATGTCTCTGGTACACTTTAACTAGTGACAGTGAGAAGAGAAAATGCCAACATGTTCCATGGTGCATCAGGCCTCTTCAACACGGGATGCCGAACTGAGTGCTTGCTGCACAATTCAACCTCTGATCCACTGGCTAACAAGCGCTGTTCAGCTGCAGTTTGATGCAGCTGAATATCCATGTTTATAACCATGGGTGCACAGTGTGGTTATATGGCACCAAAAGGGCCCCAAGTCACGTTTTAGTGTAGCTATCACCATGCTCAACCCTACTTCCATGGGGCATACACCATCCCACTTCCCTGCCAAGTGATAGCATTCCCCTGGCTGGTGCACCAGAAGCTAATGGCAAATGAAGCCACGTCCATCACTTTATTCAGATCGGTCACTAATTTAAGCTTAAAACTAGTGATAGAATTGCTTTACATAGAAATGAAAGACATATGTATGTGGTTACAGGCAAGGCAACCGTAGAAAGATCTGAATAATAAATCCCTTAAAGGAGCACACTTTAAAAAAAGAAATATTTGTAATTTATGTTTTTTTATATATTGTATACTATCTTCAAACAAATCTTGGGTTTAGTTAAGACCACTCTCCATTCACTCCCAGCCTTGCAATATGATCTCACTTGAATTCTATAGTTGAATTATCTGAGCTAGAGAGTTTCAGCTCCATTTTACTTGTGGCAGATGAATCCACTAGTTGGAGTAGTTTCTGACAGTGTTGGCTCCGTCTTCGCTTCCTGTAGAAGTGACAATCCAGTTCTATCTATATAATTTTATGCAATAGAAAATAGGCACTTGGGAGTGCTCAGCTTTAAGGGGCCCATACACTTACACGATTTCACGCCGATATACAGCAGATTCGATCACTAGGATCAAATCTGCTGTGAAATTGTTGCGCAAATGCTGACCGAACTACCGATTTCTGTACGAAATCAATCGTTTCCGTCGATGTATCCACGCGGAAGATTTCGCTCGATCGCGGGCGGGGCGGGAGTGCGTCGATAGCAGCGTTCTAATGTCCGACAACCGCCGCTAGCGGCAATACATTACCTGTTCCGCCGGCCATCAGTAAGCAAGAAAATATTCAGAATAATTTTGACAGGGTTTTTTTTTATTACCCACTTTTTGGTACTTTTTCAGTTGCAGAATGTTGAAAAGTTCTTTTAATCTGAAGATGAAAAATTATCTCCCAAGAGAAAAAGTGAGTTGAGTAAAAGCCTTTATTCATTGGGGTTGATTCATGAAATTCCGGTAATACGGCAGCACACAAATAGCGCACAGCAGTATTACCATCACTTCCGCATGCAGCACAGTGAGTTACGTCAGTAGTGTGACTCACAGTACAACTGTTACTATGGTACTGTGCGTTACTAACGAGTATTATCACAGTAGCAACAGTCGCTCTGGTCTAGTACCGCGAGTTACGCTACCGGTGTCACCAGGGTTTGGCAAGCGGAAGTGAAGGTGATACTGATGTGTGCTATGCGTGCCCCGCAGTATTACTGGCATTTCATGAATCAACACCAATGTTTCTTGTTGAATGTAAAACATAACAGAAAATGAAAGAAATCAACTTGAGTAAAGAATACTAACACTTTTTTTAAGCTTTTCAAGACAGAGAAAAACACTATCCTGAATTTATGTGAGTAATCATTTAATAAGATATAGGAGAATAATTGTGCTGTACAGACTATTCCATTAGTAGATGAACTGAATGTTCTCCGAGAAATAAAGTTTTTAAATTGTCAAATACAAAAGAAACCTATTTTTCATGTTCCTGTTTCTCTAATACTCCATTATTAATTGCACAGTTTTCTACAAATAACAGATGTTTTGAGACACATAAAAAGTATGTGATTTACAAAGCGGGGAACCTGCTGTAAATCGTATGGGCTCTGAGTACAGCACACCTCTGAACTATTTATACCCTCTTCTGCTCATGAAGCCACATCATGCTGTGAAACGCTCGTTGTGACTGATATTTCATCATAGTTATATTAAACCCGTCACATAGGCAGGGCCAGGTTTAGACAAAACAAGTTGGCGTCTCCGTGACGGAAAACTGCAACGTAATATAAATAAACCGGGCCTGTTTATAAAAGTGCAAAGATCACTTTTCACATTTTTTTATTTTAAGATCATTTTTTTTTATAGATCTGCGAGAGTAGTTATGGTCAGAAATGTTTAGGGTTACATACAAAAAATATACAAAAAATATAATGTGACAAAGTGCTAGTGCCCCAGCACGGACTTCCAACTTTCCAGTGTCTGCCAAACTGTAATCATATAATTGTAAATGCCTCTGCACCAATGGTAAAGGATAGGATGTGCTGTGATCCGCCCTGGAGTCACAGGTAAACCGCAAGATACTCCATATGATCCGCACCATCCAAAATGTATCTTTATTAATAGCTCCTTAAAACATCATACAAAAGTATAAAAAGTCCATCAGTGGGTCTGTGCAAAGTGATGACGCACAGGCGTTTCGGGCCGTACCAGGTCCTTTCTCAAATCATGACCAGCCCACAATGATTTCAAAACCATGTAGCAACTCTTTTTAAAGCCCCCGAGAGGACCACATAGGATCACATGATTAAGGCCGGAAGCGGCCGATACGCGTGGTGAGGAGGTCCACGCTGCATTGTAGCACACGCCAGCTTGTTTTCCCTGCTGGAGCCCATACAGCAGTCCGGCGCCGGACAGACTCAGGGGCTGGTGACATGAAGGGACACAGGACTGACTTGAACCCGGCTGGAAGTCGATGCAGGCACACACCTATCTGAGGATTATCACGAGGAAGGACCACAAGGCAACATCAGCTCTGAGACTTCATAGTCAGTGGGATAAATATCCAGGAATGCCACACAAGAAGATCACGACACATTGCTGGGAAGGATAGAACGGAGTGGTGAGGGCCTCTGTAGAGGCAGCGAATACCTTATCCTTTCATTATAGAGGAATATTTATTAGGAGCCCATAGTGGGCCACTGAATGTGGGACTTCCAAGTGAAGTGGCAGTACATATCCATGAATTTAGTGACTTGTACATGAGAAATTAATTCCCTACGAGGTGGGGGGAAGGATTGATCAAGTCATAGAGTGTTGAAGCTTAATATCAGAGCTGAGTTATGCTTGAGGGGATCCCGTGTGTGACAGAGGTGTGACAGTGCTGAGTGCATGGGCCCAGCCGGCTGTGCTATTTACCATCTGCAGCGTGTTTTATGATTTTAATTTTGATACAAAGCAGTGTGCAGATTATGATATACCGACAATAAAGTTTTTGTAAGTGACTTTGAAGCAGAGGTCGATACCATTTTTTCTGTAGTATTTTCTATATATGTCGACCTTGTGCTCCCCCAATTAGGGGTGTTGCATAACCAATACCAGTGAGTTCCATGTGTGCAATTATTTAATTCTAGGACCACATAGAAGACTGCAAATTAACATATATACATATTCATATATCCCAGAAGCCAATCAAATCTCCAGCCTAGATGCACAGAGTGTTTTCATATAATAACATAATAGGCAAATATATAGCCCCCTTATATAAACACAT
Source organism: Hyperolius riggenbachi (assembly GCF_040937935.1). NCBI lineage: Eukaryota > Metazoa > Chordata > Amphibia > Anura > Hyperoliidae > Hyperolius > Hyperolius riggenbachi. The sequence goes on from NC_090651.1 coordinate 133,293,453, forward strand.
ATATATAGATATACATAACTTGTACTCGGACACTCACCATAATGCCTCATATGTCTAATCACACATGAAAAAGCAAAGTTGTAAATCGGATCATTGTATCCAATGACAGGAGTGCCTACTGCGTCCGCAGTAGGACTTTGTCCAATCAATGAGCACCTTCCAAAATGTCCCACCTCCACTCTGGCCCAAATACCATTAGTAATGGTTAGAAAAGACACGAGGCCGTGACCAGGTCAAACGCTGCGGCGAACGCCGACCAATGGGGGAACAACCTCCCAGCCAATAGGATGGCCGCCGACCACGTCCGCTAGATGTCAAGGCAGTATGTAAGCCAATGGCATCTCAGCCAGCAACGTCCGCTCTCCAAAGTCTTAGGAGTACATGATCGCGAAGATCAGTGTCACGCGCTCCCAACAGCCAATGTCCGCGAGGCCTATAACGTCCGCGTCAGAAGCAGGGCACATCCCAGCATAACATCTAGGAAGCGTGTGACCACGGAAATCCGCGTCACACGCTTAGCGTCAGCCCAGATGACAACGTCCGCATACCATGTGGACCAAACGACGTATCATTTAGCAGCGTGTAACCTAAGACACCACCCATATTTAGATTAGCCATGCGGAGATGTAGACAGTCTGGAGTACCCACAGACTGGACAATATGACAAAATAAAATCCTACAGGGGGCTAAGGCATGGCTATTGTGGGACGGGCAGAGGAGGTTGGGACACAAAATATAAACAAAAATAATAACAATCCCTAAACATCAAATCACCTCCTCGTCCCGGCACACAATGACCCCTGTTAAACAAGAGAGAATATGCATGTTATCAAACAACGGCAGTCAAATCGTAGTCCCTATTGGCTGGGAGGTTGTTCCCCCATTGGTCGGCGTTCGCCGCAGCGTGTGACCTGGTCACGGCCTCCTGTCTTTTCTAACCATTACTAATGGTATTTGGGCCAGAGTGGAGGTGGGACATTTTGGAAGGTGCTCATTGATTGGACAAAGTCCTACTGTGGACGCAGTAGGCACTCCTGTCATTGGATACAATGATCCGATTTACAACTTTGCTTTTTCATGTGTGATTAGACATATGAGGCATTATGGTGAGTGTCCGAGTACAGGTTATGTATATCTATATATATGTGTTTATATAAGGGGGCTATATATTTGCCTATTATGTTATTATATGAAAACACTCTGTGCATCTAGGCTGGAGATTTGAGTGGCTTCTGGGATATATGAATATGTATATATGTTAATTTTGCAGTCTTCTATGTGGTCCCCTCGGGGGCTTTAAAAAGAGTTGCTACATGGTTTTGAAATCATTGTGGGCTGGTCATGATTTGAGAAAGGACCTGGTACGGCCCGAAACGCCTGTGCGTCATCACTTTGCACAGACCCACTGATGGACTTTTTATACTTTTGTATGATGTTTTAAGGAGCTATTAATAAAGATACATTTTGGATGGCGCGGATCATATGGAGTATCTTGCCAAACTGTAATCAACAGCAATTGCTCCAAAGAAGTTAGGTTTTGAAGCACGACTATCTATCGAATCGAATCTATCTATCTATCTATCTATCTATCTATCTATCTATTACAGTTCATTTTATTAAGCACAATAATGGGCAAGATTCACATTTTTTTACCTGTTTTCCTCTTATGTTACTTTTTTAAGCTCATAAAAATCAAAAATATAATATAATTAAGGTAAGAAAAGTAATATTGAAATTAAGTTAGTCAGGAACAATTTACTTTCAGTTATTATTTTGCTATTATATGTGCTGAAAGGTTATTTTTATAATTTAGGTGATGAGTCATTTATGAGAAGTTTTGTGAATAGAGCTGTGAGGAAACGCGGAAAGCCACCGCGTGTGCCAAGAGCTAGGCGGCTGACTCCGCGTCCTACGCGGCGGTTTGCACGCATCTGATTGTGTGGTGGATCGCGGAAAAGCCGCCGCATGTCCTGACTAGTGTTGGGCGAACATCTAGATGTTCGGGTTCGGGCCGAACAGGCCGAACATGGCCGCGATGTTCGGGTGTTCGACCCGAACTCCGAACATAATGGAAGTCAATGGGGACCCGAACTTTTGTGGTTTGTAAAGCCTCCTTACATGCTACATACCCCAAATTTACAGGGTATGTGCACCTTGGGAGTGGGTACAAGAGGAAAAAAAATTTAGCAAAAAGAGCTTATAGTTTTTGAGAAAATCGATTTTAAAGTTTCAAAGGGAAAACTGTCTTTTAAATGCGGGAAATGTCTGTTTTCTTTGCACAGGTAACATGCTTTTTGTCGGCATGCAGTCATAAATGTAATACATATAAGAGGTTCCAGGAAAAGGGACCGGTAATGCTAACCCAGCAGCAGCACACGTGATGGAACAGGAGGAGGGTGGCGCAGGAGGAGAAGGCCACGCTTTGAGACACAACAACCCAGGCCTTGCATGAGGACAAGAAGCGTGCGGATAGCATGCTTTGTACCACCATGCAGTCATAAATGTAATAAAGATAAGTGGTTCAATAAACAGGGACCACGCGGCAACGCTAACCCAGCAGCAGCACACGTGATGGAACAGGAGGAGGCGCAGGAGGAGAAGGCCACGCTTTGTGAGACACAACAACCCAGGCCTTGCATGAGGACAAAAAGCGTGCGGATAGCATGCTTTGTACCGCCATGTAGTCATAAATGTAATAAAGATAAGAGGTTCAATAAACAGGGACCACGCGGCAACGCTAACCCAGCAGCAGCAGCAGCAGCAGCACACGTGATGGAACAGGAGGAGGCGCAGGAGGAGAAGGCCACGCTTTGTGAGACACAACAACCCAGGCCTTGCATGAGGACAAAAAGCGTGCGGATAGCATGCTTTGTACCGCCATGTAGTCATAAATGTAATAAAGATAAGAGGTTCCATAAACAGGGACCGGCAACGGTAACCCAGCAGCAGCAGCAGCAGCAGCAGCACACGTGATGGAACAGGAGGAGGCGCAGGAGGAGAAGGCCACGCTTTGTGAGACACAACAACCCAGGCCTTGCATGAGGACAAAAAGCGTGCGGATAGCATGCTTTGTACCGCCATGTAGTCATAAATGTAATAAAGATAAGAGGTTCCATAAACAGGGACCGGCAACGGTAACCCAGCAGCAGCAGCAGCAGCACACGTGATGGAACAGGAGGAGGCGCAGGAGGAGAAGGCCACGCTTTGTGAGACACAACAACCCAGGCCTTGCATGAGGACAAAAAGCGTGCGGATAGCATGCTTTGTACCGCCATGTAGTCATAAATGTAATAAAGATAAGAGGTTCCATAAACAGGGACCGGCAACGGTAACCCAGCAGCAGCAGCAGCAGCAGCAGCACACGTGATGGAACAGGAGGAGGCGCAGGAGGAGAAGGCCACGCTTTGTGAGACACAACAACCCAGGCCTTGCATGAGGACAAAAAGCGTGCGGATAGCATGCTTTGTACCGCCATGTAGTCATAAATGTAATAAAGATAAGAGGTTCCATAAACAGGGACCGGCAACGGTAACCCAGCAGCAGCAGCAGCAGCACACGTGATGGAACAGGAGGAGGCGCAGGAGGAGAAGGCCACGCTTTGTGAGACACAACAACCCAGGCCTTGCATGAGGACAAAAAGCGTGCGGATATAGCAGCAATGCTTTTTGCCGCCATGCAGTCATAAATGTAATACAGATGAGAGGTTCAATAAACAGGGACCGGAAACGCTAAACCATCCCAGATGTTCATCGGTCATGTTACTTGGTTGGGGTCCAGGAGTGTTGCGTAGTCGTTTCCAATCCAGGATTGATTCATTTTAATTTGAGTCAGACGGTCTGCATTTTCTGTGGAGAGGCGGATACGCCGATCTGTGATGATGCCTCCGGCAGCACTGAAACAGCGTTCCGACATAACGCTGGCTGCCGGGCAAGCCAGCACCTCTATTGCGTACATTGCCAGTTCGTGCCAGGTGTCTAGCTTCATGCCCGGTTTCAGGTCCAGCGGTGCCAGCCACAAATCCGTCTGTTCCTTTATTCCCCTCCAAATTTCCTCCCCTGTGTGCTGCTTATCCCCAAGGCAGATCAGCTTCAGCAACGCTTGCTGACGCATGCCAACAGCTGTGCTGCACTGCTTCCACGATCCTACTGCTGCTGGTGCTGGGTTAGCATTTCCGGATGAGGTACAGCTTTGAGATGCGTTGGAGGAGAAGGAGTCAGAGAGGTAGGTGCTGCTGTTGTTATCCAGCTGTTTGCGGCGTGGGCAACACCCGCGCCGTAGCAGGTGAGGAATCGCTGCCAGGCTCCACAAGGTTCACCCAGTGCGCGGTAAGGGAGATGTATCGACCCTGGCCGAACGCACTCGTCCAGGTGTCAGTGGTGAGGTGAACCTTGCAGGCAACGGCATTCTTCAAGCTTCGGGTTATTTAGCTGACCACGTGCTCATGCAACTCAGGCACTGCAGAGCGCGCAAAGTGGTAGCGGCTGGGAACCACGTAACGTGGGATGGCCACTGACATCATGCCCTTGAAGCTGTTTGTCTCCACCACTCGATATGGCAGCATTTCGCAGGCCAGAAGCTTGGCTATGCTGGCTGGCTGTTACTGCCACGGCCCGGGGGTCATTTGCTGGCAATTTCCTCTTGTGCTCAAACATCTCAGAGACAGACAACTCAACCGTAGCGCTGCACACCGAAGGGCTGTTGGTTGTTGTGTTTGATGAACACTGGGAGACCTCAAGAGCACTAGTCCGGAAAGTGACAGTGTCAGCATCGTCTGATGTTTGTGAATGTTGTGAACCACGCAATGGCTGGGCTACTGCTGCTGCTGAGGCGGGTCTGGTGGTGAGTCTGGTGAACCCAAGGGAGGCAGTGTTGCTGGTGGTACCCTGTCCTGCCGCGTTTGCCCACAGAGTGGGATGTTTGGATAGAATGTGGCGGCTCATGCTGGTGGTGGAGAGGTTGTTAATACTTTTCCCCCTGCTCAGGCGGGTCTTGCACACCTTGCAAATCGCCATGGTAACATCCTCAGTGCAGTCTTCAAAGAAAGCCCAGACTTTAACTGGCTGAGGACTCGGACCTCGTGCGTGATGTGCTGGTGCTGCTTAACCCACTGCTGGACGCTTGAGAGGTCATCCAAGTAATTATCTGGTCCTGTTCTTTTGGATCTGTGAGGGTTGTTGTCCTGGACAACATGGGCAGTATTGAGTGGGTTTTCTTGGGTGCTCCCCTGTGGCCTGTACGTGAACCGTCAGGGGAAACACCTCTTCCCTTGCCCCTCCCTCTTTCACCGGATTTCTTCCTCATTTCACTTATCCTTAAAGTACACGCTGACTGGCAGCAGTACAGTGGCAGTACAGAAATGCTATACAGTGGTGGGTGAGCGGTGTACCACTATTGTCAGCAGTGACACAGAGCACAATGCTATACAGTGGCGGGTGAGCGGTGTACTACTGTTCCCAGCAGACACAGAGTGGAAGTAAACACAATGCTATATAGTGTGGCTGAGCCGTGTACACAGAGTGGCATTAAACACAATGCTATATAGTCTGCTATATAGTCACCCCGAACAGGGTGATGTTCTGCAGAACCCAAACAGTGGCAAACACTGTTCGCCCAACACTACTGGGAGGGAACGCAGATTTTAGTACCTAAACACACGATACAACATGTTTTCCGGGGTCGGACTCTGAGGCACATACAGATGGTCCCGATCATCATCCTCATCATACAACTCTTCTCCTGAGTCTGACCCACCCACCACCTCTGCCACCCCAACATCCCCAGACACAGACCCCTCATCGTCCTCAACATTAACTTGGGATGCTGGCCTGAGCCAGACCTCCTCCTCCACATCAGGCCCCATCATCTCCTCAATGGCAGCCCTCATTAATCGCTCTGGCGACGGACTGATGGACACAACGTTCTCCTCCGGGGAGGGCTGCTGCTGACCACTGGCTGCTGGGGTGGATGTTATAGCTTGCGTGGGGCGTTGGCTGTTGCTGTTGTTGGGAGTGCTGCTCACAGCGGAGGTCTCTGGGGAACTCATGTTGAGCTCATATAGTGGTTGACGGTGAGTGGAGTATTACTGATCCCAGCAATATACACACTGACTGGCAGAGTACGCAATGCTATATAGTGTGGCTGAGCGGTGTACACAGAGTGGCAGTAAACACAATGCTATATAGTCTGGCTGAGCGAGCGGTGTACTACTGTTCCCAGCAGAATCAGAGTGGCAGTAAACAATGGTATATAGTCTGGCTGAGCGGTGTACACAGAGTGTCAGTAAACAATGGTATATAGTCTGGCTGAGCGAGCGGTGTACTACTGTTCCCAGCAGAATCAGAGTGGCAGTAAACAATGGTATATAGTCTGGCTGAGCGAGCGGTGTACTACTGTTCCCAGCAGAATCAGAGTGGCAGTAAACAATGGTATATAGTCTGGCTGAGCGGTGTACACAGAGTGTCAGTAAACAATGGTATATAGTCTGGCTGAGCGAGCGGTGTACTACTGTTCCCAGCAGAATCAGAGTGGCAGTAAACAATGGTATATAGTCTGGCTGAGCGGTGTACACAGAGTGTCAGTAAACAATGGTATATAGTCTGGCTGAGCGGTGTACACACAATGCTATATAGTCTGCTATATAGTGTCAGTAAACAATGGTATATAGTCTGGCTGAGCGAGCGGTGTACTACTGTTCCCAGCAGAATCAGAGTGGCAGTAAACAATGGTATATAGTCTGGCTGAGCGGTGTACACAGAGTTTCAGTAAACAATGGTATATAGTCTGGCTGAGCGGTGTACACAGAGTGTCAGTAAACAATGGTAAATAGTCTGGCTGAGCGGTGTACACAGAGTGGCAGTAAACACAATGCTATATAGTCTGGCTGAGCGAGCGGTGTACTACTGTTCCCAGCAGAATCAGAGTGGCAGTAAACAATGGTATATAGTCTGGCTGAGCGGTGTACACAGAGTGTCAGTAAACAATGGTATATAGTCTGGCTGAGCGGTGTACACAGAGTGTCAGTAAACAATGGTATATAGTCTGGCTGAGCGGTGTACACAGAGTGGCAGTAAACACAATGCTATATACTCTGGCTGAGCGAGCGGTGTACTACTGTTCCCAGCAGACACAGAACAGTAAACAGAATGCTATATAGTGTGGCTGAGCGAGCGGTGTACCACTATTCCCAGCAGACACAGAACAGTAAACAGAATGCTATATAGTGTGGCTGAGCGAGCGGTGTACCACTATTCCCAGCAGACACAGAACAGTAAACAGAATGCTATATAGTGTGGCTGAGCGAGCGGTGTACCACTATTCCAAACAGACACAGAACAGTGAACAGAATGCTATATAGTGTGGCTGAGCGAGCGGTGTACCACTATTCCCAGCAGACACAGAGTGGCAGTAAACAGAATGCTATATAGTGTGGCTGAGCGAGGTACACAGAGTGGCAGTAAACAGAATGCTATATAGTGTGGCTGAGCAAGCGGTGTACTACTATTCCCAGCAGACACAGAGTGGCAGTAAACAGAATGCTATATAGTGTGGCTGAGCGAGGTACACAGAGTGGCAGTAAACAGAATGCTATATAGTGTGGCTGAGCAAGCGGTGTACTACTGTTCCCAGCAGTGACACAATGACAGGGGGGACCCTGGCTAGCGTGGCTGGAGCGCGAACTACCCTGCCTGCCTACCCAAAGCTAAACCCACAGACAAATGGCGGAGATATGACGTGGTTCGGGTATTTATTTACCCGAACCACGTGACCGTTCGGCCAATCAGAGCGCGTTCGGGTCCGAACCACGTGACCCGTTCGGCCAATCACAGCGCTAGCCGAACGTTCGGGGAACGTTCGGCCATGCGCTCTTAGTTCGGCCATGTGGCCGAACGGTTTGGCCGAGCACCGTCAGGTGTTCGGCCGAACTCGAACATCACCCGAACAGGGTGATGTTCTGCAGAACCCGAACAGTGGCGAACACTGTTCGCCCAACACTAGTCCTGACAGCAAAGCGGCTGTTTGCATGCAGCAGCGTTTGCTTGGTGTGGCTGGGTCTGTTTGTGCACCTAGGCAGATGGAGAGCTATGCGCGCGCGGGCCTGAATTCAGGACCTTTATACCAGCAGGGGAAGTGTCAGCTGATCAGGAAGGTCAGCTGATTCCTGCAGGACTCATGATTGGCTGAATGGTTCGGGCGGGGCGGCAGTGTCCAGCAACTATATATTCTGCTGCTTGGTCAGTTGCTGGTTGCCTGTCGTTGCGAACACATACGTGGGAGCACTCAGACCTGTAGTCAGATCCTTAAGTGTGCCGGGACCAGCTGGAGCTGTAATCCTACACTTAGCTAGATTCTGTTAATAGCTTAAAGTACTAGTTTGATTGTGATTATCTGTTATGACTTCCTGCTTGTCTGACTACTCTCCTGATATCTGACTCTGTACCTTGCCTTTCTGATTCTCCGTTGCCAACCTCCGCTAGCCCGTCTCTGCCTCTGTCTTCTGATCCTGTAGTTTGTTTGTCTGTGAGTTGCCGACCTGGCCTTCCCGACCCTGAGAACTATCTGAGAACTATCTCTATCGCTAGGAGATAGTTTATGCCTTGTATGTTCTGGGCACCTGCCCTGCTCCACAGGGCCAGCTCTGTATGTGCTGGGCACCTGCTCCACAGGGCCAGCTCTGTATTCGCTGGGCACCTGCTCCCCAGGGCCTTCCCGACTCTGAGAACTGTCTCTATCGCTAGGAGATAGTTCATGCCTTGTATGTGCTGGGCACCTGCTCCACAGGGCCAGCTCTGTATTCGCTGGGCACCTGCTCTCCAGGGCCTTCCCGACCCTGAGAACTGTCTCTATCGCTAGGAGATAGTTCATGCCTTGTATGTTCTGGGCACCTGCTCCACAGGGCCAGCTCTGTATGTGCTGGGCACCTGCTCCACAGGGCCAGCTCTGTATTTGTTGGGCACCTGCTCCACAGGGCCAGCTCTGTATTTGCTGCCTCAGGGCCCATCCTGTATTCATTGGGAACTCGCTCCTCAGGTTCCCCAAGCTTGTTACTATTCTTCTGTATTCTGATCTTGTACCTTGTCATTCTGATACCCTGTTGCCGAACCTCGGCTCGCTCTTAGACTCTACATCTGATTCCTGATTCTGTACCCCGATATTTCTGATACCCTGTTGCCAAACCCTGCTTGTTTATTAGACTCCGCCTCTGCTTTCTGAATCTGTACTGTATCTGTCCGTGTGTTACGACCTGGCTTGCCCTACTTCGAGAACTGACCTTACTGTTAGAGGCAGTTCCCAGATCTGTTAGTGACACTCTCTCCTAGGTGTCACTCACGTTCTGTCCTTCCTACGCTCCGCCTGACTCCTCCCCCGGGAGAGTCCAGGCCTTCGGAAGGAATCTGTATTGCTGCAGTACTTCATACTGTACGGCACTTGTTTCTGAGTCCTCACGGTATTACTGTTGCACCAAGCACTCACACTACTCAGGTGTTCAGAGGTTAGCATTATATCGGATTATCGGTGATACTGCAGATCATCAATAATCAGATATATATCTGTATTCCCAGTGATACTGCAGATCACCGAGAATCAGACCCTCTCTGCTACACCGATCGTGACAAGAGCCCAATATAACTAGAGATGGCCGAACAGTTTGCCCGCGAACGGGAATCGGCGAACTTCTGTGGTTCGCGATCGCGGAGAACCGCAAACTGTTTCGGAAGTTCGGTCCACCCCTATACTACATCATTAGGGTCAACTTTGACCCTCTACATCACAGTCAGCAGGCACACTGTAGCCAATCAGGCTACACTCCCTCCTGGAGCCCCCCCCCCCCTTATAAAAGGCAGGCAGCGTCAGGCATTGGACTCACTCGTGTGCCTTCAGTAATTAGAGAAGGGAGAGCTATAGGGAAAGCTTAGTTAGGCTCTTGTAGGCTTCTTAGCTTGCTCCTTGCTGATTCTTATTGCTAAAAAAGCACCCCCCAACAGCTCTTTTGAGAGCTAATCTTATTTTTATGATCTATTTTTTTTTGTGGCCCACTTGCATTACATACAGCTTTGTCAGTTAGTCGCAGCTGGCCTTTGGCCCCTTGGTGGTAATTCCTACTGTGCCACTGCTAGGCCAAGCACATTCAGTGACTACCTGTGTGTGTTACAGGCAGCTGAACATTTGTAATCCCAATCACTGCATCTGTTCACTGTTCAGTGCACCTACCTACCTACGTGAGCGCATGCATTGTTAATACCACCAGTCATTGCACCTGTTCACGGTACCTGTGTGCGTGTGTGTGTGTGTGTGTGTGTGACAGGCAGCTGCACATTTGTAATCCCAATCACTGCACCTGTTCACTGTTCAGTGCACCTACCTACCTACGTGAGCGCACGCATTGTTAATACCACCAGTCATTGCACCTGTTCACGGTACGTGTGTGTGTGTGTGTGTGTGTGTGTGTGTGTGTGTGTGTGTGTGTGTGTGACAGGCAGCTGCACATTTGTAATCTCAATCACTGCACCTGTTCACTGTTCAGTGCATCTACCTACCTACCTAACTACCTACCTACCTACATGAGTGCACACATTGTTAATACCACTAGTCATTGCACCTGTTCACGGTACCTGTGTGTGTGTGACAGGCAGCTGCACATTTGTAATCCCAATCACTGCACCTGTTCACTGTTCAGTGCACCTACCTACCTACGTGAGCGCATGCATTTATAATACCACCAGTCATTGCACCTGTTCACGGTACCTGTGTGTGTGTGACAGCTGCACATTTGTAATCCCAATCACTGCACCTGTTCACTGTTCAGTGCACCTACCTACCTACATGAGCACACACATTGTTAATACTACCAGTCATTGCACCTGTTCACGGTACCTGTGTGTGTGTGTGTGTGAGACAGTCAGGTGCACATTTGTAATCCCAATCATTGCACTTGTTCACTGTTCAGTGCACCTACCTACCTACCTACATGAGTGCACGCATTGTTAATACCACCAGTCAATGCACCTGTTCACAGTACCTGTGTGTGTGTGTGTGTGTGTGTGTGTGTGTGTGTGTGTGTGTGTGTGTGTGTGTGTGTGTGTGTGACAGCTGCACATTTGTAATACCAATCATTGCAGTGCATACCTGTAACCTGTTCAGTGCACCTACGTGGCCGCAAGCAGTGTAATATACCACCAGTCACTGCACCTGTTCACGGTACCTGTGTGACAGCTGCACATTTGTAATACCAATCCCTGCATACCTGTTCACTGCACCTGTGTGACCGCACGCTGTTTAGTATACCAGTCCGTGCATACCTTTCAATGCACCTGTGTGACTGCACATTGTATTAGTCAAGTCAGTGTATACCTTTCACTTCATCCCTCCCAATATGGCCAAAACAGCAGGCAGAGGCAGACCCAGAGGCAGGCCACCTGGCAGGTGTGTTCGAAGTCATGCAGATGTGATTTCGTGTGGCCCTACACCAAAGTACAGTGCTCAGAAGAAGGTACATCCCATCAACTCCCAAGATTGTCAGGACGCGGTTGACTATTTAACACAGAACACCTCATCTTCCGCAGCCACCAGTGCTACTCCAAGTACCACATCCGCTACATTTGACACATCGCAGGAGTTATTTGGTGGGGAAATCACTGATTCACAGCCATTATTGTTACAACAAGATGAAGACGCTAAGCAAGTTACACCACCTGATATGTCTGAGTTAGGCGACACTATGGTGTGAGGAGGATGAAGTACCTGCTGTTGGTGCAGTTTTGGAGGTGTTTGATATAAGCGAAGCTGGAGAGGATGATTATGATTATGATGATATGGATGCCACGTGGGTTCCCAATAGAGGAGATGAACAGGGGGACAGTTCAGAGGGGGAGTCAGAGAGGAGCAGGAGGAGACGAGTTGCTGAAAGAAGCAGGGGTAGCTTGTCGTCAGAAACAGCTGGTAGCAGTGTCTGGCACCATGTATCGCCACCTATGGACAGCCAGCCAACATGCCCTTCAACGTCAGCTGCTGATGCCACCATAGTGCCCACACCCCAGGGTGGCTCAGAGGTGTGGACATTTTTTAGTGTGTAAGCCAAAGATCAGAGCAATGCCATCTGTACTCTCTGCCACCAAAAATTGAGCCGTGGAAAGGCCAACACCCACGTAGGGACAACGGCCTTACGAAGGCACATGCAGAAAAGGCACAAACTGCAATGGGAAGACCACCTGAGCAAAAGCAGCCTACAGAAGCAAAGCCACCCTCCTTCTCTTCCTCCTTCAGGTGCATCATCTTCAGCCGCTTTCTCTCTTGCACCTTTACAATCACAGCCAACCTCCTCCACACCGCCTCTCACCTTGAGCGGCTCCTGTTCCTCTCCCAGGGCCTATGCTGCATGCCAGGTACGACGGTGTCACGCCATTTTAGACATGTCTTGCCTCAAAGCGGAGAGTCACACTGGAGCAGCTCTCCTGGCTGCTCTAAACAAACAGGTGGATCAGTGGCTGACCCCGCACCAACTGGAGATCGGCAACGTGGTGTGTGACAACGGCAGCAATCTCATTTCGGCTTTGAATTTGGGAAAGTTGACACATGTACCCTGCATGGCACATGTGCTCAATCTCGTAATCCAGAGATTTGTGTGTAAGTACCCAGGCTTACAGGACGTCCTAAAGCAGGCCAGGAAGTTGTGGCGGTCTTACACGGCCATGGCACGCTTGACCAATATTCAGTGGAGAAACAACTTGCCAGTGAGACGCTTGATTTGCGATAGCCCGACTCTCTGGAATTCGACTCTCCTCATGTTCGACCACCTGCTACAACAGGAGAAAGTAACTCTACAACTACAGTCAGAGGACACAGTCTGGG